>NW_022589723.1:15779973-15838168 GCF_004348235.1 Phoca vitulina
TTTCTTTCTTTCTTTCTTTCTTTCTTTCTTTCTTTCTTTCTTTCTTTTTTTTTGTTCCTTTGGCTCCTTGTTTATATGATAGCAAAAAGAAAGTATCTAAAATTCTCTCTGGTTCATTACACATTGTTTTAGTAACCTTAAGTAAACTAAAAATTGTGCCTCTTTTCTAATGCCCTCTTCAATGTTCTAGAAATACCCTTGGATACATCTTTACCTCCGTATTCTCCCCTAAGTCATGTGCTTATGTCTGTGCTGTTCCCTCTGTTCCATCTCCTAGATCAGGAATGGGCAAACATTTCAGGTTTTGTGGCTAATACGATCTCTGTGGCAAGTACTCAACTCTGCTGCTATAGCAGAAAGCAGCCACACACAATACAAAGACGAATGAGCATGGCTGTGTTCCAATAACACTTTATTTATACACCTTGACATTTGAACTCAGGCAATTTTCACATATCAGGAAATATTAGTCTCTTGATTTCACCCCAACCATTTAAAAATGTAGAAGCCGTGGTTTGCTCACAGATGGTGCAAAAACAGGAAGCGCACTAGATTTGTCCAAAGGTCTGTACTTTCCAACCCTTGTCTCAGACTCTAAGCTTCTTAAAGGCAAGGAAAAGAACTTGGTCATCCTTATCTCCTCATTGTCTAATGCAGAGTCTGCGTCAGGGCAGGAGCTCAATATCCATATCTTTAATGGCAGAATCAGCATAAGTAATAGTGAGTAATCTGTGAAGATCTGGGTATAGATCATTAGGTTCTTTGCCCATTTAATTTGATTCCTGATGCAAATTCCCATGTGTCTAATTATTGCAACTTAATTTCAACTTCAGTTCTGGATGTATGGCTCATACCCATATTTGTTTTTTACCTTTGTAATTGACTCCTGGTTCATCTTCCTAACTGCTAATTTCCATAAAATACTGGCTTTTCTACCTTGAACTTTGTGTCACTCAGTTTGCACCCAGTGGCTATATTCCTAAGGCCATCTGCTCCAGGTTTCCTCAGGCCATCTTGTTTTCAAAGATGCATGCGTGCGTGTGACAAGATGCCTTGGGTTGGCATGTCCAGGTCTCAGAAGCCCATAATGAGTGGAAGGTACATGCACTAAGGTCTTTAGATTTATGCGGGGTTAGGAGATGGGTACCGATGTGTGAGGTGGATGCAAGGTTGCAATTCTCTGCTTGAGAAGAATTGAAAGAACTGATTGGCTGAATACTGTAACTCTTGGGGCACAAGTGACCTGAGCTCAGTGTGCTGGAGAAGGAGTACATTCACGTGATAGGTCATGACAGGTCACCATCTCAGAGCACAAGGCTCCATTCCAGGGGCACCAACATCACATCCAGATCTCTGGCTCTGCTGGCATTGAAGCTATAAACATGGAGGCAGCCGTGGACATGGAAACAGCATCTTGGCTCAGCACAGCTACTCCGTACATTGAGGTCAAATCTACAGAGCTCTAGCTTAGCCAACAGAGCCACAGGTTATGCCCAAGAGTGATCAGCAGACTCATGGGAGACACCTGGGTACTCCCAGGAATTCTTAGGGTCGGAGACTCAGTAACACCTCATTTCCCGAGTATACATGATCACAAATGTATATGACTGTGAATCGACAGAATATCAACCATAACACATGCCTGGTGTGTAGCAGCCCTCAACAAACCTCCGTGGATAGAACAATTGACTACTATCTATGGTCAGTATTTTGTCTGTTTAGTCTGCATCATATCCAGTACCTAAAATCATGCCTGGCATACAAATGGCACTCAGTAAGTATTTGTTGAATGAATAAAAGTTGAATTTGTGCCTTTTCAGTTCATTTTACTGTTTTCTATAAATATGATTTACTAGTGAGGATACCTTTTAAAGATGTAAATAAATTAATGAATCGGGGAGAAGTCCTTTGTCCTATGTCCTGATTTATGTTTTAAAACATGTGATCACTCTTCCTAATGTCATTCCTATGATCCACTTTCCTTTGAACCTGCAGCTACCATTATCCCCTTGTACAGAAGCTTATAAATTAGACCAGCCCTCTGTGGATAACAGTGCTGACGATGTTTGAATATCCATTTAATAACAACTAGTGCTGGCGTTTTCTTAATGTGGTTTCTCTTGTAATTCTGACAGCTTTATGAATGCTCCAGTAACTTTCAGCTAAATCATCACAGAGTTTCAATTTCCATCTTTAAGCCCTGCAGATAGATCCGTAAGCATATTATGCTAATAAATAACTGCATCTCAGGTGGATGGTGGGAAATGGTCTAAACGAACATACGAGGTAATAATGCCGATCCTTAAGCTTGCACCAGCCCTCATTCACTATTTCCCCTTCAGTGATCAAAGGCGTATTAGCCAATTAAAAATAAAATTGGTAAATGGTGCTGACATGATTTCATTCTTGCTATTTACTCTCTAAAGGAGAGCATTTCCAGTGAGTCAGTGTTCTCCCGGCAATTTCCTATCACCATCCCAAAGCACCCGGGGAGAGGAGAAGGAATATGTGGGTGGCTGTGTTTCTAAGCTACTGAAAGAGAAAAGGGATTCTACACGTATTATTTATGGAGCTGACTTTGCATTTGTGGCCCTACCTTCTCTATGTCTTACTATTCCCATATGAAAAATAAGAAACTCTGACCCTGAAGGGGTGTCGTTAAACATTCCTGGAAAAAATCTTAAATGTGTATTATTTACTGGGTTGTCTTCTATTTATTTTAGGGAGACTTGCTTTAAAATGTACTTTTTGGCTCAGGTCATGATCCCAGCGTCCTGGGATCCAGTCTGGCAATGGGCTCCCTGCTCAGCAGGGAGTCTGCTTCTCCCTCTGCTCCCACACCCCGCTTGTGCTCTCTCTCTCTCTCTCACAAAAATAAAATAAAATAAATAAAATGTACTTTTTTATTCCGTAACATTTCAGAGTTTCAAATGCCCAGCTGAATCAATTCAGAGTTTTCTATTTTCAAGAGAAAGGGGGGAAAAAAAACAAGAAACAGCAAAGTGCGTTATGAACAACAAAATGTACCATGTAGTTGACTCTCTTTGGGGATCTCTAATTCCCAACCTTGGAGTCTATTAAGAAAGTTGTTGATAAATTTGCACCATACACTGTGATTGATAAAACGAATTTATAATCTCTGTCCAGTGAACTACATAACTCCTCTTGTTCCAAGTGCAGCTTACTTAGACTCGCCACGATCTCCAGTCTCCTTGCACTGAATTCAATCTTCTGCTATCCTAAGGATGAGTTGTTAATCAACAAAAACTAGTTGAACATCCAGGAGGACATCCTTATGCCACCAAAGAATGCATCTTCAGTGTCACAGGTTGGTGGCCCCCAAAAGATATGTCTATGCCTTAATCCCTGGAACCTGTGCATGTGACTTTATTTGGGAAAAGAGTCTTTGCAGGTGGAATTAAGCTAAGGATCTCAGAGATTACCCTTGATTAGTGTGGGTCCTAAATCCAATGTCGGTGTCTTCATGAGAAAAAGGCAGGGGTTAGTTTCAGATATGGAGACACACATAGAAGACCGTGTGAAGATGGAGGCAGAGTAGAGTGATGTACTGTCAAGCTGGAAGAGGCAAGGAAGGGTTCTCCCTGTGACACCTCAGAGGGAATGTGACTCTGAAATCACCTTGATTTTGAACTTTTGGTCTCCAAAACTGTGAGGAAATAAATTGCTGTTGTTTTTAAGCCACTGGGTTGGTGGTCATTTGGTACATCAGCCCTACAAAAGCAGTACACAGACACTAACTCCAATGCTTCATGCTTGAAGATCTGTTTAGGGTTTAAATCTCATGCATTTATTAGAATCCTTTCTGTTTTGACAAGCAATTCCCCAACCCTAACCACCATCCCTCTCCCATGCCCTGCCAAAAAGAAAAAAAAAAAATCCACTCTTATATTTACTTTACGATGCTAGCACATAATGTTACCAAAAGAACATAGCTAAGAATTACTGACAATTTATTGCTGATAATTAAGTTGGTTAATTGTTTTTCTTACCCTTGGGTGGTCCTTCTTGTCCTCTTTTTTAACATGAAAAAATGCTCTTGTCATAATATTTCTAGCTGCTCGTTGATGAATCAACAACTCTGAGGGAGAAGGAAGATCCAAAGTGATGAAGTAAGAAAGTGTAAAAGACTAATTTCAGCCTACTTCTGGCATTGAGCATTTGGGTGTTCAGGAATGTGATTATGAAACATAGTGATTTCCATATTTTCCATAGATGTCCTGTCACATACACATTTCAGGGTCCATAAACAGACTCCATAGGAAAGCAAGCATGATTTCCACTCCTTTGGATAGTGAGTAATGAAAGTCTCCTTCCCAAGAATACATTATTGCCAAAAGTCAAAGTCCAACAGACACACTTCTGGGCTAGAATGGAGAAATCACCTAATCAAAGAACTCTTGACAGTTGCTAACAAACAAGGACGTCTTCTATGGCCAATCAGAAACCCAGAACATTATATAACTGGAAACAACTAAACCACAACTTCTAAACACTTACTTGGATTTCCAAATGTTCTTCTTAACTTCATGAACAAAACAAAACAGAAAAAAACAAAACTCTAGCTTTAAGCAGGACAGTGTTCTGCCTATACATCTTTTTTTTTTTAAGATTTATTTATTTATCTGAGGGGTGGGGAAGGGCAAAGAGAGAGAATCTCAAGCAGATTCCCAGCTGCACAGAGCCTGCCACGGGGCCAATGCAGAGGGCAGATCCCAGGACACTGAGATCAGGACCTGAGCTGAAATCAAGAGTCGGAGGCTTAACCTACTGAGCCACCCAGGCACCCCTGACTATACGTCTTTCAAACAGGACAATGTAGCATTCCCCAAACGTGTCCCACCGTCTCTGTCTTCTCACCTTTGCTCTCCCTCTTTTTCTCACCAGGAATGCCGCTCTCACTTCTCCCATGTCTACCTATTGTAATCCACCATCTGGCTTAAATGCTGCCTCACCCAGAAGGACTCCCCTCAGCTCCGGTGCCCCAGTGAGGCAAAAAACCTGCCTTTCAATCCCAGACCACTGCACGTGTCCTCTTCCTTACCCAGCCCTGCCATTCGTTTCAGACTCCTCTGAACATCCTTAAAATCTGGGAGACCCTGGGGGAGGGAGAGGGAGACAATCTCTTACTCACCTTTGTGACTCAATACACATCCCATGTTAGAATCAAAAGAAATACCTCTGAATGAAACAAAGCCAAACAAAATCATTAAACTACCCAAGGTGTTCACAGGGAACCCTGGTCCCTTTTTCCTCATTCCTACTTTGGGTGATATTAAATACAACATTCAATCATCTCTGATTTCTCTCCAAAGGGAATAGAGGGTTGGCCTGGGTTCTCCTCTAAGTCTCTTTTCCAGTTGGGGCAGAGACTATGTCTGATCACCTTTGCTGTTCCTGTATTGCTTGTTTCACATAAGACAAGAGAGTAAGCATGAATAAACATTTGTGAATATTGAACTGAGAAGCTTTCCAGCCAACAGGAATCAGTATATAGAAGCACACAATGGTTTCCTGATACGTCGCCATCTTTGATCCCCACAGCATTGCCAAATCCTGCTCAGTCTCCCTCAGGACCACTCTTGAAATCTCTTTCCATTTCTATTCACACTGACAGCACTCTTTCCCTCGTACACTGTTATGTTGATGATCTTCCCAGCCTGGAAGGAAGACTCAGCTTCTTTAAAGCACAATTTGTCATGTTCACTCATCTCTCTATTGGAGAATAGCCTCTGGTGGTTATATATCTGACCAAATCAAGTCAAAGCTTCTCATCCTGTGTCAGAGGCATTCCACAGATTTGCTTTGGCCAGTTTTTCCAGGATTTTCACTATTTCCCTTAAGAAACCCTGGGCTTTAGCCAAACTAAACATTATTGACTGCCCAAATATTCTAGAACTTTCCCATCTCCCTACATATACTCAGGTCGACATCTTCCTACAGTGCTCACCACACCTGCATTGTTGCAAGTACACAACTGTTCTTTAAGGTCAACCCAAGTGTTACTTCTACCTTGACACGTCCCTCAGGCACTGCAGCTGAGAAAAATTTCCTGACCCTTGTATATTTTGTTTATAGCACCTATGTGGCCCTTAATTTCCTTATATCAGAATTACCTGATTCCATTTAAGGAATGGAAGGAATTCCATTTAAGGAGTTGAGGCCTACTCAACCCCAGGCACTGTGCTGAAGGCTTATCTCATCTACAGCAACCCCCAGACTTTGTCCAGCACCTTTACCCCAAGGGCCCAGACAGAGTATGTTCTCAGTGAATATTTGTTGAATGAAAAAATAAATAAGCATAAGCCATGTATCTGTTCTTGCAAACAGTCAGCTTTGATCATTGGAGAAGGAATAGAATCTATACAAAAAGTAGTTAATAAATAGTCCTGGAATATAAGAGCATCTCTGCCTTCTCACTCTTCTCTCCCTGCCATTGGAGAAATGACCACATGGGAAGACAGAGAACCTTCCTCAGCCACGGTCCCAAGCCTTGGGAGCTTCCCCGTGCCATGACTTGGTGCTAAGTATCATACCCCTAAAGTCACAGTGCACCCCTTCCCTCCCTCCTCCCAAAGCCTCTCCACCCCCCACCCCACCACCGCACCCCCATGGCAAAGGACAGAACAAAAGACGGGCTGGGGTGGGAGAAATGGGATCTGCTAACAAAGCAGGGCAAACAGCAGACCTAGAGAATATGTGGTGAGCCCCGGCGTGTGGCACAGGCAGCAGCAGAAACACCAGGAATGTCTGCCCCTCGGCTGCCACTTGGCCAGTTCCCAAGTCTCCAGGGGGGTCTGCCCTTTGAGGCTGGGCTGTGGCCCCAACCTCCTCTCTGACTTCCTTATCACCATAGGCTCAAAGGACTCAGATTTTCCCCGGCTGACAGCAAGGCCACAGAGACTGGAGGGAAGGCTATGCCCAGCAGTCCAGATTGGGGTAGACTGGCCCAAGGTGGTGGTTACACTGGGCTGTCTCAAGCCCTGAGCAAAGGCAGTGGGGAGGGGACCCACATCCTGTGTGGGCAACGATGGTGGAGACAGCAAAGGGGCCACAGAGCAGTTCTGGGGAACTGGACCAAACACCAGGGAAAGGGCTTGAACAGGGTGGGGAGGGGCCAAGGGTTTGACACGAGATGTGCGACCAGTACCAGCAGGTATGAGAGTAACTGCAGGGTCTGCCTCCTGAGAGACTAGATCATCTCCTTATCCACACCCCGCCATCACTGGGTGAGGAGACACTAGCTGGTGACCCAGGTCATGGCACCTTAGTTTCTCATGACTAGAATCCAATTCCCCCTTAAAGAGGATTGCAGGTGAGCCAAGAGACAGGTCTAGGGAGAAGACAACCATCTAGCTCTGCATGAGAAATTCTACTGGATGAGGAGAAGAGGCAGAGAAAGCCTTGAAGAAGGAAAACTGCCTAACACTGGTATACAGCCAACTGGGGAGTGCTCGGCAATGGGAGGGGCAAGAAAGAGCTTTCCGGGCAGTGCAGGTGGCAGGACACAGCAGGGAAGTCCGTGTGTACTCGGAGGAGAAAGCACTTCCTCACGCAAGGAAGAGAAAACAGAACGCTTCCTGGTCCCAGAAGATGTGTCCAGGGGGCAGGGTAGCTGAGGGAGAAAGGCAAAGTGGGATTTAAGTGGATCAAAGCTCCATCCTAAATTGGGTCCAAGGTCCAGATGAGGAATTTTCTCAGCCGACAAGTGTTTTCCAGACTTGCCTGGGATATTTGTTAAAATACGGATTCCTAGGCTTCTCCCACAGAGATTCTAATTCTGTAGATCCAGGGTTGGGTCCTAGAGCTATAAACAGCCAGGAGCTATTGAAACACCGGGGCATCTTTAGGATTCCTTGCCATCCGAGTGTATTCTGTTGAAATCCTTGGTTTTCCCTCAGGTTTCTTCCCTGTCGTTAATCTGAATGTTCTTTTTTGCTGGGCTCCCCACCACGTGACCATAAGGAATTAAAATGTGGAGGTACTTCCATAGGGAATTCATAATGATTGTCAGTTTATTGTTAGAGTTGTCGTGGAATGAGGAGAGAAAGACTGGGCTAGGGAATAAAAGTGCCTATAAAGTGGAAAAGTCTCACTTCTCGATGCTTTGGGGTCAAAAATGGGAGTACCCTTGTGAAGGTCGAATGAAATTTTGAGGAACTTCATTCTTTTTAAGTAGCAGAGCACCAGCATTTCCTATAGCCCAATAGATCCTCTCTAATACCAGGCCAGTTTATAAAAAAAAATAAAACTCTCCTCGTTCTGGACAGGGTATGTACATCAACCCACCATCTTGCACCTGCTCAGGGAACGCTGGAGTCTAGGTTTAAAGACCTCATCTGTGCATGGCTGTGAGTCAGAGGCCAGATCAAACAGCACAGCAGTCCAGGAAACCTTCAAGTACCTTTCTTCAGAGTTAATCTGTCCTTGAACAGTTAGGGGAGGTTAGGAGGGGTGTCATTCTGACTATAAATACAGTAAACTGGAAGACAGGTATATTGCTAGGAGGATCCTGGGGACCCTGTCCCCTCCAACACAGAGGCAGGACAAATTGGGCCATTTCACTGCAGTGGGCATGTGGGATGTAAAGCCAGAGCACAAATTATGATGGTGCCCAGAGCTCTAGCCCACTAAACATCAGCACAGGTGCCAACTGGAGAACACCTGTGCCTGGAATGGATGATATTTTGAATGTTTATTAGGCTGGTCTGGGGTTGTTGTCTGTTTCCTCAGAGCAAAATTGTCTCATGAAGTTCTCCACAATTGCATATATGAGTTTGGAATATGAATACTAATAAAATAAAGTGATACACCTTCCACTAAAACTTTATTTGTAGATTTTATTTTCTGCTTACAGGAACATTGATGTGAGCGCTTAGGTCTTTGCTGCATTTAAAGTGCCTCTTTAAAAATCTCATCCGGAGCAAATATTCCATTAATGTTTTGTAGTATTTGGCTTCGTTCCTTTGTGTCTTGGTTGTTTGCCTCCCTGCTTCAAGGGAGGGATGGGAAAAGGAAAAAGGAAGGCAGGGTTCTGACTATCAGAAAGGCAATGTATACATCATCAGGCAACAGAACAGGATGAAACAGACAGAGCCCAACAAGATAAATTCTTATAATAGCAAAGGTAAATCTTGTGGGAAAATTTCACTCTTCCCATGGTCCCCTAACACCAACCACCAATTCTTTCTTTTGATTATTTTCTGCCTTTGTAACCTCACATTGTTCCAGAACGGATGTTAGGTGGCGTCAAGGAGTTGTTGTGATTAATTTATTTTGGTGGCTGGATGAAACCGGCTCTTGGAGTTCCTGAATCTTTGGTCAAATGAGTCATGCTTCCTGGGAACTTTGTAGAATAGAGCCATCTTTCCAACTAGTTCTGATGATCAGGTCAGACCTGTTCAAGGGCTCCTAAAAATAAAACTTAACAATTTGGCTGGAGTCATCCCAGAATTAGAGTGAAATACTCCATCACACAGAACCCCTGAAGATAACCCATCACTGATTTGTCTCCTTTCCTCAGAGCTCTGTGGAAGTTTGCATAGTGTCTCACCACACACATTCCTACAGCCCAGGAAGGCAAGGAACCTTGGTGAGGATCATACCTTCCCTGCAAGCTCTTTGCACGACACCAAGGCAAAGGGGGCAAAAGCTTGCTCCTTCATGAGGCAAAGCATTGTCACAGAGCTCACAGGGTAGATCAAAACCTGGCTCTACTCTATCGCTAGAAGGAGGTCTTGGGAGGCCCAAGTACTCAGCTGAGATTTAGTGCCTCTTAGCTACTATGCTACAAGACTCCATAGAGCAAAGAAAATATTCACCAAATATTGACGACAAGGTAGCAGAACGTTGACCCAAATGGTTCCAGCAAGTATCAGAATCAACCCATTTATGCTGCACACCTTCCGCCGAGGAACAGGGAGGGGAGGCAGTCGTGGCTGAGAGCAGGTCCTTCTACTCCATGTGGCTACTTGCACTAGCAGCCTCTGGCTAACCAGAATGTAAAAGATCCTAAAAAACATAGTAACACAACAACACATAAACACTGTGAGGTCCTTGACATCACCTCTGTCACTTACCCAGACTTATCAGGCATGCTATTATTTCCTTTACAACTGCAAAGCTGGCCCAGGGATGGGGTGGGGAGGTGGAGGCCAGTCACAGCAAAGCCCACACCACTGAGGCATTTCTCCCAATCATCAACATTCAAGTTCCATGAGAAGAACTTGTCTGTGCTGTTTAGGACCGAATCTTCAGTAATAGCAAAGTGCCTGGCACCTCATAAGTGATCAATAATACCTGTTGAATAAATGAATGAATGGAGTCCATCCTCAAGAGAAACCTAAAAAACTATTTCAGAGTACCACCTGTGGATTTATGGTTTGGGAAAGAAAATGCCAAGGACTGGATCATAGAAATCAAGTGATGTCTGAGTTTCTAGGAGCCGAAATGAACATCCTAAGATATTTCAGCCAGGCCACGAGAGGAGGATGGCAGTGAGCAAGGCATGGGGCAAATCACATGGTGTCACCTGAGACAGCCCAATGCATCTGCAATCATAGAATCTTGGCTCTTGAAAGGACTGTCGATGTCATCTCCTCCATCCTCCTTCTCAATAAAAGGACTCCTTTTCTATAGGTTCCCTCCAAACAGAATAGGATGCAACAGAACCACCCAGGGCGGGTTTTAGGTTGTAAGTAGAGAGTAAATGAGTATCCCGTGGCACCCGCCCCCCCCCAAGAAAGAAAATCTTTGAGGATAATCAGAAGGAATAATACCAAAAAAGTATTATCTGTAGATTATTTGACTCATTCACTGAACAAATACTTATTGTGGCCAGGCCCTCTGGGGATAAAACAGTGGTTGAGACCTAAACTCTGGCCCCTTTCTAGAACCAAGGCACCACTTGCATTTGTAAAGCCCTTCACAGTTTACAAGGCATTTGATTTGATTTGATCATATGGCCACATCAGAAGTTGCTAGTAAAACTGCTTTGGAGTATAGTCTGTTGAACAAATTTCTTCATGGTGAGGGTAGGGAGAAGGTGGCCTCCTCCTGAGGTCCTATAACCCAAGCACCCATCATTCCTGGAAGTTTTCATTCAAAGGGCAGCAAACATTCATCAGGGTGTATCCTTGAGTCCCCTCTCTTTGCCTTAATCCTTCAGATCAATATAATATAATCACTGCTTTAGTCGGCAGGTTTTATATCTTCTATTATTCTTGTTGACTTCCAGTCAATTTTTAAAGTTTATTTTTAACTTAATGGTTTTTGTGGATTTTCCGACTCATTAAAGATTTTTGGTTTTATGGTAGATTTAAAGAAACGTAAGAATATAATTTTAACTGATTTTCTTTCCTGGCCTATAAATCTTAATTTGACAATGTTTGCCAAGGGTGAGTTTTTATAAGTGAGTCTGTTCCAGGGACCATTATTTCCATGAAGGTATTAAAGTTAAAGTTAGTAGGTACAAGGAATAGAATTCTCTTTTGTGAAACAACAATTTGGGAGTTTGAGGAAATTAGAGCAATTCAAGGAGTGAATATGGAGATGGACTTAACTTGGGGGGATCGAGTGGAGCAGGAAAAACTCAGTCTGGTGTGACTGCCGTCTCCATGATATTAGGCGGGCCACCTACCCTTCCTGAACTCTGAATTTCTCATCTGCTAAATAAGAAAATGATGTCAAGAGTCTGGATAGTATGTGCAAGCACTGGGGTCCAGCTAGGAATGAACAGCCCTTCATCATAACGCAGTGTGTGGCACTCAGGACCCACATGCAAGGGCTTTGTTCGGGGCTGGTGTGTCAGGCCTTGCGGTTGAGACACCGTCTTTGCACATAGGGTGAGTTACCTGTGCCACGGTGATGCTAATGTAGACAGTCCGCTGGCTGTTCTGAAGATGGGGCTGAGGGCATTCAGCAACGGGACGTGAGTTCGTCTCAGTCTCAGAGAACTAAAGAGAACCTTCCAGACCAAGGGGCCCATTTCGGTCAGCTGCCTGAGGGAGGGCCAGCACCCATCTTCTAAGTCACCAAACCCAGTGCTGTTCTCCATGACAAAACGCTTTACTTCTGCTCCCCTTGTCATCCTCAGCCTCCAAAGTAGGTGGTAAATCAGGATTGCTCCCAGCCCTTTGTTCTTCTCTGAGATTTTTTATAGTCCCCGCGCCAAATATGGTCTCTCAGCTCACATGGCTTACACGCAAACCTCTTTAGCACATTTTGGGAGAGTCCAGGGTGCGAGCTCAGTGGTGTCAGCCATAGTACGGGTTTTCACCACCTCGCACACCTAGCTCGGCCCAGCCTGGCATGGAAGGCAATCTGTAGTGGGACCTTACTCGTGCTGGCTGCTTCTGCCGCCCCACCTAATAAACCAGACCTTCCAGTTGACCACAGACAGCACTCCTTCCCGTCCCAGGCCCAGGTCACAAACGCCCTCTCCACAGACTTTCACCCTCAGGTACCAGTTCGCTCCCTTGGATTTTCCAAATGGAGCTTGGTTTTTCCCCTTCTGAGGACTCCTGGGGTTAACCCAGCTCTGCAGTCGAGTCTTCAGTTTATTCATATTTCCTGCCCCAGCCTTTCAGATCATAATCCATGTCACCCTCTAAGACAGGCCAGGTTTAGGGTATTCTAAGTATAAGGCCTGCCTTCCTTTAACACCACCTTGGTCCTTCCATTTTCCCTGTCACTTCTCTTCCACATCTCCCCATCTCAGAACCTCCAAACACAACCTGAAGGCAGTCAGTCAGGCTCAGTTAGGCACAAAGCAATCGCCTTTACTACAGAGTGTAAACTCTCTAAGGGACAGACTCTATTCAACTATATAAAAGTGGATAAATCACAGCCATGCATTACCTCAAAGCGGAGGCTTGGGGTCTGTTTCATCCTCACGTTCTTCTCTCGTCCCCAGCCTCCCCCAGCCTGTGCCCCAGGCCGCCATACCCAGCCCTCCTCAACACCCAAACAGAACGGAGCATCTGCCAGAATGGTGCTGGCCAGTGTGCGTGCACCCTCCTCCCTGTCTGGTTCCTCTGCGTCTTATCATTGAATTGAGGTTAGGCTGCTCTCCAAGTCACCCTGACATTCAGAGAAGGGATCCTCCCCCTGCCTCCTGCAGACTTCTCCTGGGATGCCTCTCTCCACCGACTCTCAGTCTCCTCCTCCATCTCCTAAACTCCATATTGTCTCCTGCAGACTTCTCTTATCTTTGGTCACTCTTGAGCATCCTGCAAATAGTCACATCATTGGGCTTTCAGGTCCCAAGCTCTCAAAAATTCCGCCCCTTGTCTTCATCCCTGTCCCAGGCTCATTATCGGGGTCTCAGCAAGTTTCTCCTCTGGCGAGGCGGAGTCTGGATAAGGGCAGCAAAGGCTGGATTTCAACCCTGACTGTCCCCAGAGTAGGCTCCTTAACCTCCATGACTGTAAATAGCCGCTCTGCTCAAGGCATACACTTCGACTATTAGACAAGGAAGAGACCGTAAGAAGGGGAGTCCCCAGGAGCTTGAGTTACACTCCCTAAGTAACATGTCAGGAGCCAACTAGAACAACAGCCTATGTGTCCTGAGTCCCAGGCATGGGCTCCTTGCACTATTCCACAAATGCTGGCGATCACTGCTCTTCGCTGACATCATTAGCACACTACACTCACAGTTAAATTCACAGAGGTTTCTGCCTCTGTGAGAGTCAAGTACATGAGGGAGCACAAGATGAGGGGTGGAATTTCCAAGATTCCCATTCATGGATTACATCTACCGTAGTTCTGGTTCCAGCTTACCTGAGCTGGAGTCGTGTGAAATACTTAAGGAGTGTTTATTATATGGAGGAGGAGAGGTAAAAAGAAAGAAAAGAGGGAAAATAGAGAAGTTGAGAGGATTAGATTTTCACTTATCTTCCTTTTTGGGTCAATCTTGATGTAAATATAAAATGTCTTTTCATTTATTTTAAACCAATTAAGTATCTATTTGCTGTGAGGACAATAAATTTTTAAACTGTTCTTTTTGCTTTTTCCCTAAGTCAAAACATCTGTCTTTGTTTTGGGGCCTGGGATTTTTTTTTTTCTTGTCTTTCTTTCTTTATTTCTTTCTTTCTTTCTTTTTCTTTCTTTCTTTTTATAGTTCTCAAGACAGCCACCCCAGCACCACGGTGTCATTAACTCAGTTACAGCTTTGGGAATCTTCTGGCTCTTGCCCATGGTTCTCACAGCTGTCACCAGCCCATTGTCCTACCCTGCAGAGAGGTCAGCAGAAGCGACCGCTCATGGGCTGTGGCATATGAAGAGATACCAGGGAGCCATCATCCAGGTTTTCAAAATAGGCAAGAGATCTAAATGCTGAGAACTTTGACGTGGCAAAGAATCAGGAAAGGACAAGGCTCCTGCTTTCCCTGCTGCTCTGCTTGAGGCCCACCCTCGTCAATGGCCTGAGAGCACCGAGGAAGCCTCAGGTGTCTTGAGAGCTGGCATCAGCCTTAGCTTCTCTTAAAACGAGCCAC
Source organism: Phoca vitulina (assembly GCF_004348235.1). Classification (NCBI taxonomy): domain Eukaryota; kingdom Metazoa; phylum Chordata; class Mammalia; order Carnivora; family Phocidae; genus Phoca; species Phoca vitulina. The sequence goes on from NW_022589723.1 coordinate 15,794,487, forward strand.
AGGAGCACCTACTAGGTGTCTGGTACTGTGCTGGTCTCTCTATCCGCATGATCTCTCGTGATTTTCCTTCTGTTTTTTCAGATGAGGAAACTAAAGCTAACAGAAAGTGATGTCACATCACCAACCAGAGATAAGTTCACACAAGGCGAACTTGTTACAGGTAAATGAAGGCTGAAAAGGCCCAGGAAGCAGGATGAGGCCATTAGGAAATGAAAGGGGGGAGGAAAAAAAGAAAAATGACTGTACTCACCATTAGGCCAGAATTGTGGTGCCAGGGCATCAGTCTTCTGAGAACTTACACTTGAATCCATCTTGTGACCCAGTGCTCAGATGATATTCAAACATCCCAGGGCCCTGCTCCTAACCTAGGCCTGGGTGACGCATCAAGCAGCTACCCTCCAACCCCCTGTAATCTGGTTTGCTCACATGTGCGCACATGGCTTGCTCCTTAGAACCAAGAATGTTTCCATCTACTTTGACCAGTGGTGCACGGCACCTCAACACTTTTCTTCGTACTCCTCCGGGAGGAGATAAAACTTCCCATTCGGGGGCCATTGGCTTCTAGACTGAAGGCTTTATCCCAAATGGATTTGCATCTGGCTGACCACCCAGGACAGACAGATGATATCCATATTTTCAGTTCACTCAGACCATCTGCTTACTTTGCAATAACACTGTCCTCTAGTCTGTGCTAAGGGACCATTTAAGAAAACGCTGCTTTAGGAACTAAGCTCTTTGGTGGGAATTTAAGATGGATCCTTATTACAATTAACTTGATCTGATAGCCCATAAAATTATGGTGGGTTTCCAATAGAGTCCTAATTCTCTCCATGAAATGGAGACTAGAAGGAATGAGAAAAGGAAAGCCTTTTTTAACTCCTAGATCCCGACTAAGTCTCTGCCTCAGCCCATCATCAGAACAGCATTGTTGCCCACATCACTGATTTCCCCAAGCATATATTGACTGTCATGCACAAAGCTCTCTGATGAAAACACCAAGGGAGACAGCCTTGATAAGATGAACTGCAACGCTTAGAAGCAGTTCGAAAAAACACATGTGACCCTCATTAGGCTGACATGGTGGGTTTTATTTTGCTGACTCGACTTTTACTCTCACTGGAGAGTGGTTGCAGAACAGAGGGGAAGAGGAAATGGACAAACGTGCTTCCTGATACAGACATTTGATTGTCATGTTGTGGGATTTAGGGTGGGTTCTCACTTCCAATAAATACCTCACAAAACTTGCGAGAAGATCTACATTTTCATCAATGCTTACAGATTCAGTTTTTTTTGTGGGAATATATGCATTGAAATGCTATGTTGGCAGAGACTTCTAAGGAGGACCCAGCTACATGGATATTACACAGAAGGAGATGGATGTGATTCCTGCCTGCAACGAACTCATGATCTGGTAGGATTGATAAGACAATTAAAGAATACCAAGGACACTGGGAAGACCTTGGTCAGGACCCAAGTTCTGTGCAAAGTCAAAGCAATTCAGAGGAGAGCATTCTGTCATTTTGACTTTGCTGATTTTATATCATAAGCACTACCTCAGTACTGATTTTTATCGCACCATCTGGTGAAGTGGAGGGTGGACAGAATAAGGAACAGAGGGAAGATGTCTGTTTTGCATCTTACTAGACATAACCTGAAAATGTATGGTTGTAAAAGTAATATAAGACAACTCACATAAATAGTTCTATCCATTGGGATGGAGAGATTTCCAAGCACTATACCAAAACCAGCAATAATAAAGGAAAAGATGGTGACTCGACGATGGTATCACACATAAACATACATATACACAAACACCCAAGTTTAAAAAAAAAACTGAATTAATATTTGCAACAGAGATCACACATTGTCATTTGATTTTTTTAAATTGGTTTAAGTTCACCTTAATTTCACACTTGGATTCTTACCAAGCGCCGCCCTGCATCAATATCACAATGGTTCATTCAAATCAATAATAAAAATATATGCACCTGAGAAACTTTCACTGACCTGAGAAGACAATGGAGAAATGAAAACTAAATGCAGTGTGGGATCCCAGACTGGATCCTGGAACAGAAGAAGGGCAAGTACCCCACTAAGAAAATGGACAAAGGATAGGAACAGATAATTCAAAAGAAGAAATAGCTGATGAAATAGGAAAAAATGTTCACTAATAATCAAAGGAAAATTATTTAAGTTATATGTATAATCTGTATTATGTGTAATACAGACCACACATACACACACATTAGATTGGCAAAGATGGAAAAAGATCAGCGACATCCACTCTGATACCAGTACTCATTGGTAAAATTATAAAATCATCCACTTCCCTATATTTCTGCCTTGATCACCTTATTATTGTCTATAATTCAAACTAGTTTAAGCTAGTGCCACCTGTCACTTGGACAACAATAGTCTTGTAACACGTCAAAACTGTTCATTGCCTGTTTATCAGTTCTCCACTCAGCCAAAGTTTCTTTTTAAAACACAAATACGTTCTCTAAACTCTGCTTATATCTCCCATTGCTGTTGGAATAACAACAAGATCCTTCACAAGACCTACAAATGCATCTGTGACCTGCTACCTTCCCATATCTCGAGCTTTGCCTTGCACTGGGCTCCCCCTCACTTTCCACACCAGCAACGCACAACTTCTGCAAGCCCCCTGTGGCCACATTTGCACAGGCTGTGGCTGAAGAGCTCTTATGGTCCCCACGAGTCTAGTTACCTCCCACTTAGGCTTTAGGCCTTATCTGAAATGTTTCTTCCTCCACAAAGCCATCCTTGAACTCCCCAACTACGCCAAATCCTCTCGACTGTCCTTTCTAACAGGACCATATGTCTCTACTTAGTAACACTTACACCAGACTCTACCAAGGGCAAGGACCACATCTGCCATTACTCGCCATTGTATCCCAAATACCCAGCACCCAGTACATATTCGGATCTCAATGACTATTGTTGAATGAATTATAAATTTTTCTAAAGATCAGTTTGGCAACATATGTCAAAATTTTAAATATGTGTATTCTTTGACCCAGGGATCTGCTTCAGGAAATTTATCTTTCCTTTATTCTATCACACACACACACACACACACACACACACACACACACAAGGATATGGGAGTGAGTCTTGAGATTTCCCACTTTTTTAAGTATGGTCATATTACTTAGATAATCAGAAACAAACGATGAAGATATCTTCATTCTTGAGGGGAAATGTAAGTTAATAGTGTCTTCTGTAGGTTGTATCAAAGTGTCCCCAGGTTAAAACAGTTACATCAAAGGGAGGACATCAAAATATCACTGTCATTCCAGAGACGACCTCAGAATGCTGTAGCAAAAGTCATAGCAGGTAGAGATTTTCAAGTAGAGATGGCGGGTGTTGAGGGTTCAAGGATGTCTTCAGAAGAGGTAGCATGTGAGTATGGTTATAAAGGAGAGTTAGGACTCGCATAGAAGAAGAAGAAGGGAGAGGTGGGGAAGAGTGCATGTCAGCAAGAGGTTCAGCACAAAGAGAGGTATGAAGATAGGACTGTGCAGGGCAGCAATGTGCTCCTCTGACCAAGTATAAGAAATGTAGAGAGAGGCAAGACTGCAAGACAGAAAAGGCAGGCTGGGGCCAGATCACAAAACTTTCCAAACCTGATGGGAAACAATCAGGGGTAGAGGGCAAATATGGCAGGTTCCATGCTTTATTATTTCTTCATTTCTTTTCTTTTTTTTTTTTGAGATGGTAAAATATGCTATTGCATTTAGTGCTGTAGTGAATATCCTTATACATTTCTTCAGGCACAAGCTGAAATAGAATTGTAGGAGACAATTTTAAACATGGAACTGGATGTGTGGAAGGGCATGCACATTTCAAATGTTGATAAATATTCTGAAATTGCTCTCTTTAGAGATTGCATCAATTTAAATACCTTAAAAATGTACAAATGTCTGTTTTTCTGTATCCTTGTCAAAAACAAGTTGTCAAAAATACATTTTAAGGAACTTTGGATATTAGCTGAAAAATGCAGTTTTAGTTTACATTTGCTTATTGTGGAGGGACCTAGGTATCTGTTCAACTATCTTAGTACCATTTGCATTTTTTTTTGTGAGTTATTTGTTCATGCCCTTTGCCAATTTTTCTAGTAGAGTGTTGATCTTTTTCTTATTGATTTGTAGAAGTTCTTTATATTTTAACATATTTAGCCTTTTGTCTGACATGTTTGTTACAAATATTTTTCTTTGATTATGATTTGTCCTTTGACTTTATTTATAGTGTTTCTTACCATGCAGAAATCTTTGATTTTTAGAGCTAAATTTATCCATCTTTTCTTTTATGTCTCCTGAATTTTATCATGCTTAGAAAGTTCTTCTCCACTCTAAGATCATTAGAAAAATTTTTCCATTTTTTTCCTAGAACCTTGATAATTTAATTTTCATGTTGATAGTCCATCTGGCACTTATTTTGGCTTAAAGAGTTAGGAGAATACAACTTTATTATTTTCCAGATGGCTACCCAATTGTCCCAACACCATTTATTAAATTGTAAATTTTTCCCCACTAATTTAAATATGCATCCTTTATCAAGTACTAACTTTTCATTAAAAAGTATTGGGATCGATTTCTGATTCTATCGATTGTTCTCATTTATTATGTACAGTTAAGCTATATTAAATACTGTCACTTTTTAACAATTTTAGTATCTTTTAGGATTCATTCCCCCTTTTTATTTATCCCTTTCAGAATTTTCCTGCAATATTTTATCATACTATTTTTTTCTATAAAAACTCTCAGATCAGCTTATCTGGTTACAGAAAAATACAAATAAAAAAGCCCTCTTGGTATTTTTATTGAAATCTTATTAAATTTATAGACTAATTTAGGGAGAATTGGCAGCTTTATAATAATTTGTGCTCCTGGCCTTTCCATTTATGAAGACTTTTTCTGTGTGTGTCCCTCATTAGCACTTTAAAGTTTTCCTCACATAAATCTTATGGGCACTACTCTCTGTGAAGATTATTTGTCAGATACTTAGATAGTTAGCAAAGGAACGAAGCTGGAGGTGAGGTGGTCAGTGAAGAGAGAACTCCCCAGGCAAGACATAATGCATAACAAAGCTACATGAAGTCAGTTGAAGTCAAAACAGCATTTTTTTTTTTTTTTTTTTTTTTTTTTTACTTATTGGAAACTAGTAGCAAGGGAGAAAAAAGAATCAGAGTCTTCTCTAGGGTTTTGAGCTTAAGGAATGCGGAGTTGGGGAGGTAGTGTTATCAGAAAAAGAAAGCAAGGAGAAGAACCAGATTGTAAGCAAAAGGATGATATATTTGATTCGGGAAATACTGGTGCTCAGGTTCCAGCAAGATGTCTGGGTGACAATGTCCATCAAACAAATGGAAATAAATGTCTGAAGGTATAGACACAGACTTGGAAAGGAAACCCATAGGGTGAAAATCAAAGCTCTTCTGGAGGAAGGGAGTGAGCTAGAGGCTGGAGAACAAAGGCAGGACCTTGGAGACGATCTTGTGTGAGGAGAAGGAAGAAGAGCCAACAAAAGAGTCGGGAAGTGAGCAGCCAGAATAGTGGATGAAATAGTCCGGTGGAGGGTCAGGGAGAAGAGAAGGCGACAATGATGAATGAAAACACTGCTGTATTTGTCCTTCACAAAGCATCCTCATAAGCTTGCATTAGAGACGAGTCAGCCAATGTTCACATCGTGACCCCATAACCCAAGAGTTATATGGCTTGAGGCAAGTCAGTTAAGTTCTCCAAGCTTCAATTTCCTCATCTGTAAAATGGAGATAATAATAGTACCTATTTCATAGGGCCACTGTACTGACTAAAAGAGATACTTCTGCAATGATTGCAGGCACTCAAAAATACTAGCTCCCTCCTTCCCTCTATATGGTGAGGTTTGTAAAGGCTAAGCAGCATTCCCAAGCACACACAGCTAGTGAGCAGCAGAATTTGTGATTGTACTACACTAGAATTACTTCATTCTGGAGGAGTGTGTGGTCAACAATAAGCAATGAGATCCAGGATGTTGAGAGTTTGGCATTTAGGACATTCATTATAGATGAGGCAGTAGGGAAAATTTTCCTCAGAACGGTGGGTACAAAAGCCAGATTGCAAGAGAGTAAGAAGTGAGTGGCAACTGGGCATATACCCAGGGGAAATGAAAACAGTATTTCAAACAGATATAATCACTCCTATGTTTACTGAAGCATTATTCACAATAGCCAAATATGGAAACAACCTAAATGCCCAACAGTGGATGAATGGCTAAAAAAGATGTGATGTGTATGTATATATAGACAATGGAATATTATTCAACCACAAGAAAGGAGGATATTATGCCATTTACAACAACATGGAGGGACCTGAGCACATTATGCTAAGTGAGATAAGTCAGACAGAGAAAGACACTTATGTGTGGAATATGAAAAAGTCAAACTCGTAAAAAAATAGAGTAAAATGGTAGTTACCAGGGGATAGTGGGTGGGAGGATAAATTGATGTTATTTAAGGTTCTGAACTTGCAACGAATAGTAAATAAGCCATAGAGATATAATGCACAGAAAAATGAATATAGGCAATATTGTACTATAATTTCATAATGTGATAATATCGATACAATGGCAATCATATTATAATATCTAACTCTATCAAAGTAACACCTTGTATACCTTAAATTTATACAATATTATATGTCAAATACATTCAATTAAAAAAAAAAAAGAAGTGAATGGCCTATTCCCTCCTATGGTCTCTGTTCTTGCTCTCCCATCAGCCTATTTTCTCATGTATCCTTCTAAAGTTTCTTTATGTGTATACACATATTACATGGAGCAAAATGTAGTGCACTGCACATTGTGTTCTCTGCCTGACTTTTACTAACAAGTGTCCTGGAGCTTTTTCCATCTCTGGATATAGAGACAATCTTCATTCTTTGGTTGCATTCCAGTGTATGGATATATTATAATGTAGTTTGCTCTTCATTGATGAAGATTTGGGTTGTTTCCAATCTCTTGCTTTCATAAATAATGCTGAAACAGTTAACTGCGTACACATGTTGCTTCACACAGCAGTTCTATCTCTGGAGAAATTCCCCAAAGTAAAGTTGCTACAGGACAAAATCTTAATCAGACTTACAAAGAGAATCAACCTATAAATACAGAAACCATAATTCTTTTGTGAGGTGTCCAGTTTAGCACAGGAACAGATAACTAAAAATCTCTACGGGAATAATATTTCTTACTTCCTCTCTTTGTACAAACAGAAAACAAACCCAAACACCCATGATGAATGTGCATTTTACTCCCCATTTAATGTGCTTTACTCCAGATGTTATAGAAATCATTGAGTTTGATGTACTCTGCTATAATTTTTATTCACAGTGCTGTTCAAAATCTTTTGAGTAACATTAGGGAGGTGGCTGAGTTTTGCAGGAATTAATATACAGAAACCTGAGTCGGAGTTTCTTAGAGTGACAACCATAGAGCCCTTTTATGATGGCATAACTTCAGCAATCATGTATTCCTAAATTGAGGTATTGGGTTAGTGGTTGGCAAGCATGCAAGTTTAAGTTCATATTGTTCTCCCACTCCTTTCCCGGTGGTTTCCAGCACACTGACCCCAGAAACAACTGTATAACCCTCTTGTTAAAAAATGTTTAACAAGAAGCCTCTTCTTCCATGAGGCTTCAAGCACTAAGCCGGCTATCATGTCCAAGGCCGCTGGGAGTAGAGACTTGGCACTGCAAGTGTGTGGGATAGAAGAGCCAGCAGAGACTAAAGAGCCAAGAGGTGGCCTGCTTTCCTTATTCCTGACATCAATCATTTCCTTCCAGATGATTCTGACGGTAAAAGAGCTGAATTTTTCCAGAGGAGCTCCATCTCGGATCATGTCCTCATAAATCAGAACGAGCTGCCTTCCCATGGTCTACTCCAAGGACCGGCTCTGCGGGCTCAGCTGAAGGCCAGTCCAGGCGCCCCAAAAACAATGCCCTTAACCAAGAGGGATTTGAAAAAAAAAGAAAAACAGCTAAGCTGGCAAAAGTATAAAAATACTCAAGTCTTGTGCTTTGTACCATTTTCTTATCAAATTAAAAAATAATTATAACCACAAAGAAGTTAGAAAACTCAGCCCTCAAGGAAGAAAGAATAAAGAGACCGACAAAGCTGGATGTAACCAGCAGCATAGTTCTGAAGATGGGGCCACCTGGCGAAGACTCAGAGCAAGTGTAGGGTTAAAGAAAGGAGCTCAAGAAACTCCAGCGAGCTGGGAAAGCTGGGAGGAAAGGCATCAAAAATCAAAGTGCAGCTGCTCTTTTTGCTGTTTAAATCATTATATATTAGCTGAAATTTTAGTTTGTTGGCCAACGCTCAAAAGTGACATATGGCCAATAAAAGGTTTGGTGGAGTTTTCCATCTGCTGTTCAACTTCACTGTGGCTTGCACGTGTACAGCTCGGTGTCAAGCAGGCTGCACTTTAGCATCCTCCCATGAGCCGCACGCAGCCTATTCACCCGGCACGGTCCTACGCCAACTTATGTCACCAACCCTGCAGAACATTTGACAAGTTGATGTGCATGTTCCCTGGAATTTGTTCTATGCTCAGATCCAACCACCTTCCAGGACCTACAGGGCAAAATGTGTCTGAGTGGACCAGCCCTCCAGAATGTCACAGGTGTGGATGCCATAGGTTCTACAGGTGGTGTTCTCCTGAGGCGTCATCTGGACACTCTACAGAAAGCTTGGGAGAAACAGCTACACTCTGGGTGCTCATTAAAATCCACTCCAAACGCAAAGGAATTGGCAAGTGCCACTGGCTCAATTTTTAGGGGCCATATTTACTGGTATTAAAATGCAAAGAGAAGAGGTTTGTTTTCCTGGCTCTGGGTTGTTTATGTCACCCACCTCAGAAGTAGAATTGCCTGCAATTGAGCAAACTGGCCCTCGGCCACCAGTATGCAGGGGCACCTCAGTGGCCCTCCTGCACTTGCATCTGCATAGCTGCCTGCAATGGGGGACATATTTTTATCCCAAACTCTGGAATGGGAAGTATCTAAGATACTCAAAATCATTCTAACCCTTTTCTCATTGTTGCGCTCTTAACAGTAGAATTGGGGGGTGGTGAATGATATCCACAGTGACTTCTTTGTTTAAGTAAAAGAACAAAAGTTGTCCCCAAAGGTGACTTCACTGTAACCCAAAGGGACACCAGCAGGAGAAATGATGGTGCACACTGCTATAGTTGCTTGTATTTTGCATGATGCTGTCACTCCTCCTGCCTGCTCTGCACCTGTCAGAAATATCCTGCCAGAGGCAGAGTGAGATTCAGGGCTAGACAAAGAAAGCCCTGTTGCGGACTCCTGTTTTGAATCTGTTGGCAGAGACGATGGAAGGGCAGGAGGGAGACAGGGGAGGAAAAAAAGACTTGTTGAAATACTACATAGGAACTGATGTAAAAAATGAAAAGTCCCTGAGTCTGTGAGGAGGTGGCACAAATTATAACAATGAATCATTTGCACAGAAATGGGCTCTCAGCTCTGACAGACAGCGAGGATTTAGGAAGACGGATCCCTCCCGGGTTCAGCAAGAAGCTAAGGCAAGGAAGCCAGTGGTGCTTGGGGTTTGGCAGAGAGTCACAAACTCTTTCTCCAGTGTGCTGACTTGGCAAAAACTCAGTCCTCAAGGAGCCAGGCTCTCTAGAGACTATAATTTTTTTTTTAACCCATGTGTATTTGAGGGAAAATTTAATCTCTCTGCCTCTGACTCATTTACACTTAACTCATCAAAAAGTTGTTTGCTTTGTGCTATTTGATGGCCAGTAAGTTAGAGTCTAATTTAGAAACAGCCTCTGGTCCTGGAAAAAGACCCAAACCCAGATGAGAGACTCAGATCCAGCTTCTGCTTTGATTATAAAGCGGGGGAGGTTATTTCTTTGGGGAACAACACGCAGGGAAAGGGGTCACCGTGTTTTCACCCCCAGCTCCCATGCTCCCAACACCCAGTGCTCACACATACACACACTCAACTAAGAAACTGGGTCTGGAGGAGGTCAATGGAACAGGGGGGCTGAATGGATCTGTCCCCTAAAATTAAATCAGGTCATGGTAAATCTGCAAACAGCAATGATTAAAATGTGTCATCCTTAACCATTAACTTACAGGCACAGAATCTGGACTCAGACTGCCTTGGGTTCAAGTCCTGCCTCTGGCCTTTTTGTTATTACATTACTTTAGGCAGCTTACCGCATCCTTATGTGCTTCCGTTTCTTCACTTGTAAAATGTGGGCCATGTTAATAGCACCTGAGTCACAATGGTGAGACTTAAATGCATCCATTCACACGTGGTGCTCAGCATAGCCTCTGCACCGGGTGAATACTTACTTAGGGGCAGTTTAAAATCAGTGAACTGTACCCCTTCTTGCCAGATCCAGCAGACACCATCGGACACCTGTACGTGTCACCTCGGGTCCTCTCAAGCTGCCCCGACTTCCGCCGCTGCCGCCATCACAGCCGGAGTGGCCGCACCCACCGCGTGCCCGTGCCACGCACCCCTCACCTCCCCGAGGACCTGTCTCCTGGCTTCGGTTAAGTTCTGAAACGCAGACTCTGAGATGAGAATTTAGGGTGGATCCTAGGGACGCTGATAAGGGATAGGAGGGAAGCCATGTCAGTGGGAGGTGTTGCGGCGGGGACCTGGGCTTCCGGGCCCCTGGAAGCCGCTGGGAGAATGCACAGCACGGGCTTTACACTGGCCACGCCCAAGGGATGAAGACCCCAGAGGAGTGAGCACCAACTCTCAGCTCCCAGGAATGTGAACTCCCTGGTAGGTGGGCCCGATGCGCTCCTGCAACCAGAGAGCGCCTCAAGCAGAGAGCAAAATCGGGGGAGCTGAGGGACGCCGGATGATAACAAAGTGGCCGCATCTATGACTAGCAGCCCTGGGACTCCTCGGGACTCTACTCGGGGCCTGCACACGTGGCCAGGACACCCAGGGGAACTAAGAACCTGTGGATAAAAACCTTTCAGGGGATGGTGGGAAGGCAAGATCAATTCTGCCTCTTTTATTCCCTCAGGGTTGACTTCCTAAGACCCAGTTTATACATCTTCTTGGAAAATGGTCTCATGAGATGGAGCAACCCATGTCACTTAGAGGAGACTAGTTCTACAGCCCCTCTTCACTCCACCCCTCCTCCTTCCTGCCTCACTTCCCTCAGCCCTCACTCTTGCTCCCTGGAACTAAGCTGTTCCAGTAAGCCTTGGCCTCTAGGGAAACCAAGCTAGGACAACGGGGTTACTTTCGCTCCCTTTTTATTATTATTTTTTTCTTAGAGAGGGGGAGAAAGAGAGAGGAGAGAGCGTGTGCAAGCGGGGTGGGAGGGGCAGAGGGAGAGGGAGAGGGAGAGAGAGAATCTTAAGCAGGCTCCATGCCCAGCACAGAGCCCAACACAGGGCTCAATCTCAACGACCCTGAGATCATGACCTAAGACAAAATCAAGAGTCAGACGCTTAGCTGAGTAACCCCAGCAGGGTTACTTTCTAACTAATTCCAACCTCCACCACTGTACCAACCTCACAGAAACTAGATCTCAGTGAAGGTGGTGAGAGGTACAATGTGGGCTATCAAGTCACATGTGACCTATTAAGAAGGTTTAAGACCTTCTAAGTCATCCGGGAGAAAAGAGTAGATCCCAGTCCTTGTGTGTCCCTAGGAAGGGAGATACAGTTCTTGTAGAGAATGGTCACAAAATGCAGGTCCCCCGCTTCCCGCAGTTTAGAAAAAGTAAAATTCTTGGAGCAACCGAGGGGGTGCATTTAGCAACTTCTAGGAATGGCTGCATCAGTTTTGTCCACCACAAGCCCCAGCCACTCCTGCAGCTGACCAGTGGAAAGCCGGACTGCATGATAGAAAACGGTCCTTAACAAAAGTACAATAAAGAAGCAGACGCTGCCGTTGACTTCAAGGTAACTTCAAACATGTCAAGACTCATTTCAGTTTTTGATATTTTAAATGTATGTTGAAGGAGAAATTGAGCCCCTCCTCTAACCTGGTGAAGGAAAGAGCCGTTGGGACACATCATTGTCCCGTGTCTGTGGCACCGAGGCATCGATCCCCGTGGTCCTGCTCCCTGCACACTCCCAATCCCTGCCGCCTGCACACCAGAAAACCCTCTCCGCAGAATGAGTAACACATCACTTTGTTTCTGCAAGGATGCCTGTCACTTTTTCACTTGCCGCGGTGCAGGCGAATGTCCAGTGAGGACCGTGGCCTCTGCTGCCCGCCAGGAAGGGGCAGGGGCAGCCGGGAGCCCTGCGCTGTGCAGAAAGCTCCTCCTGCCGGGACTCCCCACAGGAAGACACCTGGAACCCGCGGGAAAGGAAATGGCCATTTATCGAGTGCCCTGCGCAACTTCTGCGCAGAGCCCCTGCATAGCTCAGCTTGGGGATGCGCCAGCTTTCTCCCTAAGGCCCAGACAGCACAAGTTTTAGGCTGCCGTTTTGGCGGCGTCAAAGCGGCCACAGACGGTCAATGCACAGCAGGGCGCAGCTGTGTTCCCACATAATTTTATTTACTAACACAGGATTTGGCCCGCTGTCTGCAATTTGCTGACCCCTGGGCCAGCTGACGTCACCTTCATAAGCACTCATGCTGGTAAGCGCTGTCCTCCCAGGGGAGTTTCTCGTCAAGGGCCATCACTCTCGAGAGAACTCACTCAGCAAATCTCAAATGTCTAAGCATGATTTAATTCACCATCCCCGCTTCTAGAGACGAGAAGTGTTGGAAGGAGAAACAACTTCTCCAGAGTAAATGTGAGTATCCAGAAATGAAAAAGAAAGAGGGAGAAGAAAGGAGGAGGTGACAAGCTGAGCTTGGGGCGGGGAGGGCGTGCGTCTGGGCTGGGAAGGAGAAGGGCAGCTTTACGACACCTTGTCACCGGGTTATATCATCCCAACTTTTCCCAGGGCGACTGGAGGTACTATCACACCATGGTTAAAAACAGGGTCTGGAAGTCAATAGCGTTCATAAAACTGGCTAAGATTCTGCCAGGTGGTGGGAACTTGGATAAATTGTGAGTCCCAGGCATCAGGTTTCTTATCAGTCAAGTGGGGATTCCTAAGATTGAAGTGAGGATTAAATTAGATCATGTATGGAAAGGGCTTGGCCATGTGCTTGGTGTGTTGTGAGCACTCAGTAAAAGCTGGGGGTGTTCTGACCATTTTTACCTAGACTGAGCCCAAGGAAGGAAAGACTTGCAGAACAAAAATGCCGGCTTTCAGTTCACCGATGCTCTTAGTGGGTGTTCTATAGCTTCTCCCTCCTTCTAAGTAAGAAACCTATCAGTGAGTCAGCTGGCCTGTCCGGACTACTAATAACCATAAACAGCGATAGGCATTCAGACTGAAGTTCCTTCATAAGCTAAGATCCATCAAACTTTGCCCCGACAAAGTTTCCCTTCCCTGATTTTGTCCACTTAAACGTAGTATGTCTTAGCAGTTGACCACTGATACTAGAGGAAGTGCTCCTGTTGATCCACCCTAAATGCTGGGGCTTGTTTTTCCAGTCATTTATTTTAAGCATGCTTTCTGGAAGGCTTACTGGGGCTTGAGTAGAAATACAAGAAAGGCTACAAATTAGATAAAATATAGAGTTTAGGGGACACAAGACTAATTGCTTTTTAATTCTATTTGCATGAATTCTGGCGAGATCCTGTTCGCAAGCTCTTGAACCTAAGAGCATTTAAGATCAAGTTTCTAAGCAAAAATGTAGCCACTACCAGAAAAACAGGAAAATGAGAATTGGAAATTGAATGTTTCCTGGGCTCAAAAAGCTCATTTATTGTGCGGCCCCACTGGCCTCATCAATCCCTCCTAGCCTTTGAGGACCCATGCGTGGTCTGCCCTCTCTGGGAAGCCTGAATTCACAGCTCGAGTCTGTACTGGTTGCTGGCTTCTCTCACTGCCTACAGGACAAATAACAGTTGCTCTCAATCCTGAGTGCACTCTAGAATAATCTAGGGAACTTTTAAAAATACTAATGCCCAGGCCCTCCTCCAGGAAACCTGATTTAGTTAGTCTAGGTAGGATTAGACATCAGAATAGCTTTTACCTTCTTATTGAAATAAAATAGTACTTACAGAAAGTGCATACGAGTGTTTAGTTGGGTCAGTTTTCACTGTGAAACATGCCTGTGTAACCAGCACACAGATCAAGACACAGAACGTTACCAATTCCCTACAGTCCCCTCATGTGCCCTTCCAGAAACCACTCCTCCCAGGGTAAACACTTTCCTGACTTCTAACAGCATACGACAAATTTTGTCTGTCTTTGAATTTGACATAAATGGAAGCATACAGTATGATTTTTTTTATGTTTAAATAAGCTTTTAAATTTTAGAATGGTTTACTTTTACAGAAGAAGTGTAGGTAGTACGGAGAGTTCCTAGACACCTGTGCGAAGGTTCTTGTGTGGTGAACATCACACGTTACGATGGCATATTGAAGCGTGATATTTTTTTATCTGGTTTCTTTCACTCTACATTATACAAAAGAGATTTATCCACATCAATATGTGTAGCTGTCATTCTTTCCATCTCATTTTTGAATGGTACTCCATTACACAAATAATCCATAATTATTTATCCAAACTCCTGTTGATGTGCATTTGGAGAGCTTCCAGCTTGGAGCGCTTACAAGTAGTGCTACTACTAGGAACATGCTAGTAGGCATCTGCATTTTGTAAAAAGCTCTCCAAGGATTCTAATATGCATCCAGAACTGGAAACCACTGATATGATCTAGGCCAAATGATTTATCCCCCCTTGGATGGTTGTTCTGTCATTTCTCTTCCCTGTCTTTCCTCTTGCGTGGAGGGGGGCGAGGGGCACAGAGCATGGTGTTCTCGTCCTCCGCGAGGTACACAGGATAGTGCTGGAGACAAAGTGGGTCTTTGGTAAATACCTGTTTCTTGATTAATCAACTGACCATGCTTTCATATTTCCCATCACCCTTTGTTCTAGGTTGGAGGAAACCATCTCTGTGTAGCAGCACCTGGCCTGCTGATGGGGGATGAGCAAGCAGCGCAGTGCCTGCTTTACTTCATCTGGCCCGCTCCAGACCTTCTCTCTGGTACTCACAAGCTGGGTCCCGGATGTACATCTTCAGGATACACTTAAGAGAACACATTTTGAGTACAGATTTAAAGGGAGGGAGGAGGCACAATGAGCCCAGGTCATCCCGGTGGTGATTCATCAGCTTCTTCCTTTGTATATTGATTGTTCCTCAATTTTCCTCATTTTTCTAAAAGGCATTTATCTTTTCTTTCCTGATTTTTTTGGAACAGCTTCTCATATATAAGGAAATTAACCCTAGTTTCCTATCATATCATATATGTTCCACTTCTTTTCAGTGTGTTTGCCCTTGGTCTTTGTAGGTAGTGTCCCCTGGAAACCCTGTATCTAAGCCTCTCTTTTCTTTCCACGGTCCTCCCCAAAGCTCTGCCCGTGTGCCTGGCATCATGAACATCCCAACCAAGTCCCAGAGTGGGACATCAGACCCTAACTTCTACTGGGAAATGTGGCTGGGACACTGCTGAGTTTAGCTATACATTAGTTTTTTGGGGCTACTGTAACAAACGACCATAAATGAGGGGGCTTAAAACATCATAAATGTGTTCTCTCATAGCTCAGGAGGGTAGAAGTCCAAAATCAAGTAATTAAAACAACAACAACAACCACCACCACAAAATCAAGGTATTGGCAGGATGGATTCCTTCTGGAAGCTCTGTACGAGACACCAACTTAGACATCTGTCCTACCCTTTCATTGTTGCCAGCCATCCTTGGTGTTTCTTGGCTTGTAAGCACATCACTCCAATCTCTGCCTCCATCTTTACAGTATCTTCATCCTTGTGAGCCTGAGTCTCTGTGAGAGTTAATTTTGTGTGTCAATTTGGATGGGCCGCGTTGCCCAGATATTTGGGCAAATGTTAATCTGAATGTTTCTGTGAGGATATTTTGGGGTAAGAGTAAGATTTAAATTTGCAGATTTTGAGTAAAGCACATTGCCTTGGGAATGGGTTTGAGGTTGAAGGTTGAGCCTCCTTCAATCAGTTGAAGGCCTAAATACAACAAAAGATGGACCTCCCGCCCCCCCCAGCCCCCTCCCAAGAGGGAATTCCACCAGCAGGAGATCTGGAACTGCAATATCAGCTCTTCTTTGAGCCTCCAGCTGGATGGCCGTCTCTAAAGATTTGGGGCTTGCCTGTCTCCATAATCCATGAGCCAATTCCTTAAAATAAATCTCTCTTTCTCTTCAGCATGTCCTCATAAAATTTCTCCTGATCACTCTGTATTACCCCCCCCCCCGTATTCATTATAAAAGAAACATTCAAACATGCTGCCATTGTCCACTATCCTCACATGCCTTGCTGAGTGGGGCTGAGTCATACCAGCACAGATCTGAAGGCACGAGTTAGCTAGGCCACAAGGCTCCACTATTGGAAACCTCATCTTGGCCCTTGTCACTGCTGTTGTGCCTATATTATTGCACAAGAATATTTCTATCCTTTTGGGGATATGGCAAATTTACCTGTAAACTGACCTGCCCAATCGGAGAAATTAACTAAGTTCTTAACTGAGGGATCTAAAAAACGTAAATAATTGAGACATGATGGAGAATCCCAAAATGTTTGAGTTCCACCCCCCAGGCAGATGGTAATGCAACCAGGTAGTGTCCAAAGAGTCCACCAGATAGCTAGATAAGTTTCTTAGAAAGCCCAAAATATAGGAAGAAAACTGGCATTAAAATTCCTTATGCCTCTGGTGAGAGATGATGAAGGATTTTCTTTTAAGAATATTCCTGGATTCTTGGCAGTGACATTTAGGACTGCTAGCCAGTAAGCATGATGGAAATAAGCAACTCTGACTTCTCTCAAAAAGCTACCCTCTACACTGTGACCAAAGATGTTATTCCAGACTCTGAGCACACCCCTGTACTGATTCCAGTGGCCCAGCACTGCTCCCTATTTCATACAGGGCCAAGCATCATCCAGGCTCAAGCTTCCTCTAGAGCCGGGGTCATTCCATGTTCCTCACCCACACCTGACCATGCTGCTCTATTGTCCAGCACACAGACACCCAGGGCTGTCCCTCCTCCAGGCCTTGGTCATGCTATTCCTCTCTGTATATTTCTATCTTCTTTCATCCTGCTGGAAAATTCAACTCTCTAGATAGATAGATGATAGATAAGTAGATATCCTTTATAAATATATGTATATATAATATATAAATATATCCCTTTATTTCCATATTTCCACTACACTACGTTGCAATGAGTCATCAGAACTGGAAACCATGGTAAACTTTTTTGGGGGTGGGAGGGTTGGGGGTGTAAGAACAGAACAGATGTTACAAAGACACTCATAGCCTGTGGGCATGGAAGAGCTCCGGTGAAGTCTGGAAGCACGTGCTGCAGCAGCCTCCTACTTTCCCCTGTTCACACGGCTTAAGGTGGGGTGGCAGCTCAGTCCCACTGGTGAGAAAGGCTGGAACACGTAACAGTGCTTTCAGTGCTTACTCACCATTAGGGCTTAGTCACGAGCGCCCGTTATATTACCTCAGACAACCGAATGTCCTAATCAGATTCCAAGCTCCTCTGAGGGCTGCCACTAAAGCTTCGCCTCACATACAACACAACCTCGTGAAGCAGCCAATTTGAGTTGTAAAATTGGATTTAAGAAAGGAGTCTGCACAGCCCACAATTCTGATTCGTACGCCACCTCTCAC
Organism: Phoca vitulina; assembly: GCF_004348235.1. NCBI lineage: Eukaryota > Metazoa > Chordata > Mammalia > Carnivora > Phocidae > Phoca > Phoca vitulina. Next base: position 15,812,266 of record NW_022589723.1, read on the forward strand.
CCTACCCAGCTTTGACTGCCCACCATTCTTGCCTCTCCCCGAACTTCGCCAAACCCCTAACTCCCACCTTCTCCCTTATCACATCCTTAACGGGTGAGTATCAGAGCTGTGGTAAAGAAAGAACCAGCTGTAAGGAAAGAGGTGAGGAGTGCAGTGATGGCTTGTGCAGGAGTGTTATTTGATAACTTCTTTCAAGGTGAAAGTTTGTTTTACAGTCCAGTCAAAACACTGTCAAACTATCTGAATCAAGATGTCATGTGACACTAGGCAAGGAAGCAGTAATTGCTGTGGCTAGGGAATGGAGTTGCGGAGACCTTCACTTTTCAGTATATATTATTAGCACCTTCTGCATTTTGTATTATGTGCACGCATTACGTTTACCAAAATATAAGTGAGTTTTCTTTAAGATTGTGTATGTCCTTAAGAGACCCCTTGCACTCAAGTCCTAGAGAATAGAGCAAGACAACTGCAGGAGGGGGCCTGTTTAATTAAAATTCCTATTAATTCCAATGTATTTGGACCATCCCTTTGGTGGAGATGTAAATTTGAAGGTTCTCTTAGAAATGTTCTTTCTAAAATTGGAATTGGAGTCTAGAATTGGCTGTGAACTTGTAAATAGCAACTGAACATAGGATATAGGTTCAATATCACTCCTCCCACAGGAAGCTGAAGAATTATACAAATATGTGTCTGAAAAGCAAAGTCCTATTTAGGGATGCAAGCTCATGTTTCCTGATTGAATAAATATTACAACCCTGTAACTCAACATAATCTTCAGTGGTAGAGTTTACTGGCTTATTTATTTTTCAGAAACGAAACCAGCAAAATACACCATGCTGCAAATATATTTCATTTGCTCTCCTCCGTCAACTCCAGATGAGTTAATAAGTGTTACTCTTTTATAGGCTATCGATAATTTCTCCATCATAAAGCTATTTTAATTCATTATTGATGCTTTTTAAAAATGCCACTGTCTAGCCACCACCCTACTGATGGCAGAGGATAAAAGAGAAAACATCTGAGGAAATGTGAAACATGAACACAACCATTGCTTTTGTTTTAATATGGTTCGTTAAATTATCTCTGCTGATGCAAGTAAACTCAGTGACGTCTGAATTACCAACCAAAACTCCTGAAAGCAGGTGGTCGGTGTGGCAGAAGAATTGCACTTTGGGGCTCTGGAGCCAGATTTCAGTGCTTCACTAGCTACTAGCTAATAACCTTGGCTAATTGTCTTAACTCTTCTGCCTAAATTTCCCCATCTATAACATAGGGATAACAGTTGTATCGCCTGCATGGGGTCGTTACGTGCAGTATATAAGATTATGCATGTCAAGAGCTTGGCAGCAAGTGAGTGCTCAATAAATATTAGCTATTACAGTTATGTGATAATTGAACGGCCAGATTCAGTGCTATTAGATCTGGAAATTTTTCTATCCGGGTACTTCTCCATTTCACCATTGTCCCCTTGATGATCCAAAATGTGTGTGGAGGGCACGCTTCCATTTGTCACCATGTTCCCCACATTTCATTGCCTCATTCTGCCTCGGGCCTTTCCCGAGTTTGGCAGTCAGCAATCTCTAGCTGAGCAACCTGGACACACTGCCTCTCTTCTACCCCCTCCTCTTGTCTGCTCTGACACGGTTCTCAAGCACAGGCAGGCTGGGGGGGGCCAGTGCAGTCTCATTCCGAGGGAGAAGGGAGCTCTAAACCTCCCCTCGTCCCCAGGCTTCCCTGATGTGTGTGTGGAGAATGCCTCAACTCACACCACTGGCTCAACTCAGTCTTCAGTTGAAAAGAATGGAAAGGAAAAAGGAAATGGAATTAAAACTCTCCTAAGAAGAAATAGAACACAATCTTCCCTTGTTCCAATCTGCCTCAAACTCAGGCTTAAGATGTGATGGGAAAACATGGCGACTTGGGTTGTCTACGGGTTATCTTAAGAACCAAATCCAGAAACATATATTACCTTTTGCCTCCTGCCCACCCAAATCCTCTGCATCATTCAGGACTATTCTACACATATTCCATCCAGGAATAAACTCTCCCTTTTTTAAATGCCCCTAATACCTTGCAAGTTGATTCTAACCCTTATTAATACCTGCCTTATTTTAAGGTTGTGTGTTATAGGTGTTGGTGACTATGTTCTCACTTTTCCACTGAGCTGTCAGGAAGCTGAGGTCATGGCTGCTGCCTTTATTTCTCATGCACAGCTTGTAATCCAAGTTCATTCTCATGGTGTGTCGTCCTCACTGCTCCAGCTGCACTGATAGGCCCCGTTTGACGCATAAGGGGCAACTATCAGAGCTCCAAACTTACAGGGACTTTATATCCGCACAGCCTCAGAAACCATGATAGAAACCAAGGAATAATCAATGGCGTGGTTTTAAATAGTGCAACTAAAAATGGATTACCTGCTCCCACATATAGAGAAACAATTCTAGCTGGTGCCGCTACAGAGGGGAGGGATGAGGCTTACTAACATGATAGAGGAAATCTCACGAAGCTACAGAAATGGGTTGTCTCTGCTCAGCTCCAACCTGGAAGTGACTTTTCCCACGCAGAGGGGTTGCAAACCCCATTAATAACCACAACCCTTAAAAATTCAGCTTCTGGCCCCCAAATTACTAGTCCTCGCAAAGAGAATGCAGTAGTCCAATTTCATTTTAGATCTACAAACCTCAGAAATGTTTATAACCACTGGCAGCATGTTGGAGGAATATTGAAAGGAAACAAGGTCTTCTAAAAAAAAAAATGTATCTGATGGACTCAGAGCTAGTGACATCACAGCCAGAAACAGCATTTTCTTTTCATCCACATAAGTCTACCTCAAAGCTCATGTCGTTCAGAGCTGGAGGTACATGGCCTCTCAGACTTTTATTCCAGCCTCTTTCCCCTCCACTATTTGAAAGATTTACCAAAAAACCCTGAACTAGGGGCAGGTCCTCATTTCTCCCAACAGCTTCCTCTGACATGTTCAAAGTCTATGTCCACAGAGTCCCTTGAACTGTATGCCTGCTCCAACGCGGAGGGTCTCTGCCCATCTTGCTGGTGCTGCAGTGACCTTTACCTTCCGGAAGGCTTGCCCCTCCCAGAGCACTGCCGGGAGCAGGGTGTGGGTCCCGCCCAACCTCGAGACCCTTCTTAATACCTGGGACGCCCCTACTCTCATCTTGTCCTCAAAGGTGCTCCCTCCACACCACTCTTCCCCAGAATACCCAATGCCATCTCTGACGAGCTCGAGACTTTATAACACACTCGAGGGCCTTTTGCCCTCATGCAGCTGCCCCTCACTGCCCTGCAAAAGTTTTCAGGACAAAGAAACACAACAACCTTGTCTCCCATCTGAACCATGAAAGGAGGAGGAAAAACAGGGAAAACCTGCACTAATCAATATCTCAATCCTTTGTTCTGCCATAAACAAAGTGTCTGTAATAAAGGCACAAGCAGGTTGCAGATACCCCAGGGCAGATAAGACCTTTTCAGATAAAAGCAACAGGAGGCCTGCAGAAAAGAATCTAGTTTGGACCAGAGCTAATCTAGTGAAAGGTTATCTCCAAGTTCTGCAATGAGGAGGGCAAAGAGAAACGGGCAGGATCTGCTGTGTATCTTTCTTTGCAGCTTGAAGTAATACATAAGAACAGTGAATGGCATTTCAATTCATTTTCCATAACGTGTTTACGATCTTCATAAAACCCAAGGTACAGAATCCTTTCTAAAAGTTTTAGAAATAGACACAGGATTCAGGTGATGCCCACTTGAACACTAGAGTCACAACAGGGGGCAAAAACCAAATAAGCAGCTCCAGCTATGAGGACTGGTTAAACCCAGAGAATTTCCATCTGTATGTGCAGAATATGAAAATCACGGTTTTTGAAAAAGAATCCAGGTGTCCGGGTGAGACTTTTGCACAGCACAGATGACTTGAAAAATAACAGATGCTTTTATCCAATTTATTACACTGCTCAGTTACTAAGGAAATGGAAATTCTGGAAGTTTGCCAGCAATGCTTAATCTAAAGATGTGTGCTTTCCAAAAAGGAATGGAGATAAGCCTAGCTTATCTTTCTCATCACAGACATGGCCTACACAAGGCAGAAGTTTTCCAAACATAATATATGGTCCCCAGACTTTTTTTTTTTTTTTTTTCATTTTCCTGAGTTGTTGGCCAAACAGTCCCGAATGGAATAACAGAAGAATCTTAAAAAGGTGTGGTGAACGGTCAATCAGCCAGTGTGCACACACATGGGGAAATTATATTGTGCAAGTCATAGAGTTATACATGTTTATTGTTAAACAAACAAACAAAAACCCTAGAAATTATATAGATAAGCCAATAGTAGAAGTTGAGAATTACTTATTATCCTACTACCACTATTAACACCTTTGTATATATTTTTCTGGACTTTTTTTGTACATACTGATAAGTAGACTATACATCTAATTTTTACAAGATTAGAGTCATTGTACATATTACTTTGTAAACTATTTTTTCATTTAGGAATAAATTTCCATAAAAACAAATGAACTTCTGTTTAATCCTTTTAACATCGACAGAGCTCTCCATTATACCATAATTATTTTATTAGAAAATGTAGGTGATCTCCAGTTTTTCAACATCATAAAAAATGCTACTCTAGATGCATCTCTGGCCATTCCCTTAGGACAAATTCTTTTAAAAAGGAGTTTGAGGTCAATGCTGTTTAGATTTCATAGGTTGTTTTGATGCACATTGCCAAATTGCCCTTCAGAAATGTTGTTCCAATTTATGCTCCCACCTGCATGGTGTGGGTGAGCATCCAAAGCATTAGTCTTCATGTTGTTCAGTAAACTCATTGACAGAACCAACTTCTTGTGGCTATAAGAATCCACAGCCCTTATGACACATTGTCCATCACTTGCACACGAGAACACCTAAGGAAAAAAAAATAATACATAATACATAAATAATACATACATGTGCAAACAAAACAAAAATCTTCAGGAACTTCTCATTTGGCAGTAACTCTTAAATCATATTCTATTTGTAAATATCTACTTTAATCAAGTCACCATCTGGGCGTCAGGTTCTTTATCCACTAGATGTTCCCAGAACCTACAGTTCCATTCCACAGAGGGAGAGAAAAAGGCCTGAGCCCCCTGGCTGGGAAGAGAAGGCCCTGTGTCTGGCCCAGCCCTCCTCCCCCCCCCCAAGCCATCCCTTCCCCGGTTCCCTGCAGAGGTATCTCATGCCCCAGTGCTGTTTCCTGAGCCAGCCAGGCCACTTCTGAATTCTGTCTTTGGACATGCTATCGCCTCTATCTTAGAACACTGCCCTTCATTCTTTCTTTCTCTGGCAAATTTTACTTCTCCACCAAGGTCCACCCTCAAGAGCACCTTCCATGATGCTACTTTGAACAGTCACCCTTTCTTTTTCTGACATCACCCCGTGTGCACCTCTTATACCACTTGTAATACTGAATGCAATGGTCTTGTTCACATCTGTCTGTCCCACGAGACCATCTTCCCAGATAAGAACTGGGCTGTGGATATTGAAGGTGCCTAATAAGTTCATGGAAAATGTGCACATGAGCAAATGAACAAACAGGTTAGAATTCTCCTGAGTTCTTCTGTGACCTCTCCAACAACTTCAGAGATTTATTTAAATCCACATCAACTCGAAGACTGTTATTTTGCATATTTAGAGGCCAGGCTTTCCTTGGGGGCTTATCCCAGCCCAGGCTCTGCCCAGTAGTATGCTCTCCCCTCCTTCTCATGAACAAGCACTACCACCAGTGCTCATTCCTACCCTGGGAAAGAAGGTGATTAAACCCAGTCCACACAGACAGTGCCATGGGACCAGCCAGGGACTGTCCATTCTCCGTACTGAAGGGTCAGGGAGAGAAGGGGAGGTGACAGGAATTCTAGCAGAACAAAAGTGGGCTGTGAAGTGTAAATGGGGCAGTCTTGCATTCACTTCTAGCAACCACTATAGCATGACAGGGAAAACTAGTGAGAGGAGGCTAAAGGCCGTAGATGTGTTTCCATTCTATCAACTTGATGCTGTAGGACTCGGCGCAGGACACAGCAGGAATTACACTCAAGCAGTGTGAACATTCTGTGGGCACCTCATCAAGTAATGCTTTATAAGTGCCGACCCCACACAACACAGTTCCCAAAGACACTCCCCCTCTTACTACTGTTACACAGCAAAACAGATCCCAGCTGGTTTTCAAATCTATTTTCATCAGAGACATGCTTATCTTTTTGCCATTAGACTGCAGCCTAGCCACACTGTGCTGTGGCCGAGGCAGGACCACTGCCGAGCAGCGGAGAGCAGCGAGCCCTAACTTTGGAAGATGGAATTCCAGCAGTTGAGATCCTACTTTCAGAACCGCCCTTGGGGCCTGTGGTAGAATTAGCCCAGAACTCTGTGCTTATGAAATGACTTTCTCACTGCATGCAGGTTTCTTCCCAAATGCCACCTCCGCAGAGAGGCCCTCCCAGACCACTCTTCGAAAATTGTACCCCCTGTCACTCTCCATCCCCTTGTCTAGGTTTACATTTCTCCCAACATTTATTATTCTTGGTATTCTGTTAGATTCTGTGTTTATTGTCCTCCATTGGTAAGGAAACACCATGAAAGCAAGGTCTTTGAATCACCCATGAGAAAAGGTGCCAGCACATATTAGGAACTCAATAAATACTTGCTGCATGCATGAATGGGAATCCTGATCATCCCTATCATCAGATTACGATGAAGATCAAATGAATAAGACACAAAAAACGTTTAGCATTTGCTTAGCACATTAGAAGCACACAATGTATGATAGTGAATAGATCTAATAATACTAATAATAAACATTCCATTCCCGGAGAGTCATTTTTTTAAAATTTGATACTGAAAATATAACTTTATGTAGTCTGGCTTTACATTCTTTAATGAACAGCCTTGCTTCTCCCAAGAAAGGATTTGAGGTATTTTACAAAAATATGTAAAACTTGCTTTGCCAACATAACTTATACCATTCTGGAATATTTTTACAGTTGTTGATAAAATATTAATGCATTTTATTTTCCTATGCATCTATTTCATGGCCAACACAATCAACAATCTCATTCTTCTCAGATACAACACTTAAAATGAGAGCAATGATCAAACTTTACAGAAAGAAGCTTACAGTCGTCCCCAACCAAATTACACATGGTGGTCGGGTCTTGGCCCCACTCGTGCAGGCACCATTGCTGAGCTGTACTTGTGCATCATTCTCTGCCCTGTGGGTTCCACATTTCCATCTGCAGAAAGCAACTCTTGTAAAATATAGTGGGTGTCTCAGCTTGTGTTCTGGAATAAACTTTCCCATAATGACAGTATTTATGTACTGTCTCAATGTATTTAGTGACTCCAATATCATGTATGGCAAAGCTCACAGCTGTAACACGTTTCCTGTTTTTCATTTTCATTTTCTTTCATGTATAGATTTTTGTGCCCAGTATTCCTCTGTGGTTAGTCCTATAGAGTTTCCCATGTCCTCTCATTTCCAATCATTCTTCTTATTCTGCAGTGGCCTTTGTTCATATTTGTCATCTTGATCTCTGCCTTATTATTGCATTTGCATTTCTAATAAGGCTCCCAAAGTCCTTAGTCATGACTTAGTTCTTTTCTCACTTCTTCAATTATTTGATTAAGCAAGGATATGCTCAAAAAATTCATAAGATTCTTTAATTAAATTAATAAAGCCTCAGATAGGAGCTTTTGATTTAATTGATAAATGCTCAAACATGTGTTTAGTTTTTGTAAGCAATTTTGTGCTTGTTATTAAGTCCAAAATAGGTGGCATGTTTAACATTCTATGTAGAAATTCCAAGCTTAACTCAAAAAGATCAGCTCAATAAATTCTGAGAAACATGTATTGTTTGTAAGTGGTTATAAGCTAAATCTTCACTATTATGGGTTATGAAATAACAGGCTCGCTTTTAACCTGATCACCAGAAGCATGCACCAGTCGAAGTGGTCAAGATAAAATTCTATCCAGCTGAACCTTGGGGAAACACACTTTAGCTTTACGTATTCAAGAAATATTCTAGAATAGAAATGAAACATGAAAAGAAATCACCGAGTTGAGGAAATCAGGAAAAGATAACCAGATAAAGCAAAGGGTAAAATTATTCCTAAGAAATCGATACCATATTTTTCTGCATAATTGCTAAGTTAAGCCTGAGCCACAAATCTGGCTGTAATGGGCAAAGTAAAAAGGGATACATATTTGCTTACAAGGCTCACAAAGGGTCAGTTCACTTAGGAGAGTCACAGGTCTTCCTAGCAATGAAATCTTAGAAAAGTTTCCCTTGTGGGTCCTAATGAAGGGAATACTGTGCTAGGGAGTGCATTACTTCCTCAGAAAGCCCTATATTCAATACCAATGAGAACTAGACAGGAATGTTTCCATGGGAGCAGTAAATGTCATTACTGACAACACGGCTCACAGAAAGTGGTCCATAAGGAGTCAAGACAATGGTCCTAGGGTGCAGCTTTCGTTTCGGGAATAACTTCTAGAATTTTTAAGAGAATGGACCTCTTCGCCCATTCAGTAAATATTTATTGAGTATTTTATGGGTCAGGTACTGTGCTGGGCATGAGGGAAGAAGCATGACAAGACAAATGTAGCTCCTTCCTTCAGAGAATAACATACTTGTTGGAAAGATAGACTAACAAACGCAAAACATTGAGATGTGTGAAAAATGAGATAACATCTAAACACTGAATTTTCAGCTCCTTAACGTTCTCATCTCCAGCGTATTACAGCTGAGCTAGTCCTACTGTCACCCACTCCTGTGTTACTGCTGCCTCGCACCACCTCCAATTCTGTTTCACCAAAGCCAGTCTCTAACCCACACTTCCTCCCCTAGCTCCCACTCACCGACACGATTCTTTAACCTCACTGCTATCTCCAAACCATCAGCCACATTCCCATTATCCATCAGTCAGTCCCCTCTTTCTATTTTCCTTCTGAATCATTTAGATCACATGCTCTATAATTATTATCGCCTCCTTGAAAATTTCCTCTCTTCCTTTACACCTCCCTCTCTTCTGTCACATTTGCCTGGAATAAAGCCAAGCCTGGTGGACTCCAGTTAATCCACACCTGTATTTAAAAAATAGAATATTCCTGGAGGGAAAACACACACATGAAATATAGCTAACCAGGTTCACTCTAAATTCATGACCAGAAACCTGAACAAAACACTCAACACTCCTCTTATGTTTCCTCAGTAAATTAGCTTTTCCAGTCTTGTCATGATTAGTTTATACCTTCTACAGTCTCTTTCCTCAAACCCTCTTTAAATATGAATTAAACATGATTTTTAAAATGTTCTGATTAAAAGATAGACACCATCAGGTAAGAATTCGTACTATTCCTCCCCACCAAATCTGTGAGTCTGCCTCATCTCTACCTGTCTTCTCCATTTCTCTTGTTTCAGTGGAGGAAGCACAGCTCCTCCAACAATGGCCCATCTATCTCTAGAGCTCTGGGACCCTGATCCCCAGCACCTTCTCAAGGATGCCCTTGTCTTTGCTGCACTTTCAATCTCTTGCTTGTTATTGGATCATCCCCATCAATGCATAGACATGCTATAGAATTTCCCATGGTAAAAACAAATAAACCAATAAACAAAAACCCAAATCCCTTATGCAATATTCTCCTCCAGCTGTTATTCAATTTGTTTCACATACATTAACAATAAATAAGTAAATAAGATTTAAAAAATAAACCCTACTTCTTTCCTTCTCGGGGTTTATTCCCATTTTACTTACCCACAGGACTCTAATGAAACTTCTCTGTTAAGGTCACCCATGATCTCTGTGCTGCCAAATACATTGGGCTGTTTTGTATTTCATCTTAACCTCTAACCACTCCCTCCTTGAAACCCACCCGTCTTCCACTCTAGCAATACCACAACCCTCTGGCTTTCCTCCTACCTCAGTGACCCGCTCGCTGAAATTCATTTGCTGGCTCCTCCTCTTCTATTAGGCTGCACCTCTGAGTTCATACTCCTGTATTCAACTGCCTACTTGACACACAAGGACAATGGGCTGTAGGGTGGCAAGAGAGATGACACCCCGTCAGGAGAATTCTGGGTAACAAATGATGGTAACAATGGATATGGAGGGAAGTGTGTTGACCCAAGAGGTGTTCAGGAGAAAGAAATAGCTGGACTCAGAGACTGAGAGATGTGGTAGGGGATGGGAAGAGTAGGACAAGTAGTCAAGGATGCCAACCAGGGCGATGTCATTCACTAAGATTGGGAACTTGGAAGGAAATGGGCTGCATATAATACATCCTTCAGAAATTTTCCAGAATCCTGGTTTCTCTCAGCTTAGCCTTTAAGAAAAATTAGACAGCAAGCAGAAGGTTAGAGGTGGATTCCCCAGCCAAAAACCGTGATATGCAGGTATTTTCCCTGAAGAACCAGATGTTCTGACCATCTCTGACTGCCAACAGTGCAGGGACCCTGTCTGCTTTATCCAGCACTCAATCCCCCAGTGCTGACCTTGCACCTGGCATACAACAGGTGCTTAGTGAATAGTTACTGAGTAACTGAAAAGAAAACATAGTTATTAATAAAATAAGGAGATTATCTGTACCCCTCCCCCAAAAAAATAGAAGAAAGAAAAAAAGAAAACATAGCTAGCAACTCCTTATGAACAGTTAGGAACTGAACCAGAATGGATGGATGCCTTTTTCCTTTGTCTCTCTTTCCTCATGACAAAATGGAAATATTAGTAGCAATATTCTTTTAGAGTTATTGTAAGAATTAAATACAGTAATAACTAGGAAGGCTTAGAACAGTGCATGGATCATAATAGATGCTCAATAAAAGCTATTTTTATTATTAATTTTTTTAACAGAACCTCTACTCAGCTGTGTGGAAGTGCCAAGTGACTTAGGATTTTTTTTAAGAAAACCATGAGTCTTAAAGAGAGAAAGAATCCTGAGACTTGGCTAGAACTTCTGAGCTCTGCTTTAGTCTCCCAGGCACAAAAAAGACCTGGACTCCATGAAACGGCCAGCTGAGAGACTCTACCTGCACGGCAGCCCTTTTTCTATTTCTCTCTGACCTTGCCTCAAAGGAAGCTAAGTCTCCTAAGGGGGTGCTGAGTGAATCTTAAATGTTGCAGTGAAATTCCTTGTGAAGGGAATCCAAGGCTGCTGGTCTTTGGGGTTCTCCCCTGTCATACCTCCCAGTGACATGAGTCCACATGCAGGACAAATCGATGGCTGCACAAGTCACATTCAAAAGGTTAAGCACACAAGGCACAGAAAGAGAGGCAGCCCTCCAAAAATGAGCTTCTCACTCCCTTTGTACCTAGGAGGAAAGTCTGAAAATCTCCAGATTAGAGGGATCCTTCAGAGCCACAAAATAAGCACATGAGCAAAAGGAGAGCAGAAAGCAAGATAGGCAATAGAGACAGCAGCTGAAATTAAAATATCTTAACTTGATTAAAGCCATTTCTGCCATCATGGCCACTGCTCCCTCCTGTCTAAATCGCCTCCCAAAGTATCTGGGAACAACAGAGTTGGCTGAGGCCAGCCCAGTTGTTCAGTGGACCGCAACCTTGTGAAAGGGATAGCGCTCATCCATCAAAAGAGCCACAACCGTCAGGGTTTGTCTAGTGCTCTACAGTTTACAAAGCTCTGTAATAGGGATATAATGGGGAGGATATTTTAGAAATAGTTTCCAACTCTTTTTTTTCCCATTTCCTCTTGTCCTGTGACCGACTACCCATCCATGGAATCAATGGCATTCATGGCTTCAAGGAAAGGGTAGACGCAGCCTAGAACAAAGGAGTCATTCCTCAACTTTGAGTTTCAAATTCAACCTGTTTTTTTCTGTCCAGAGACAACATTTCTGAAAGCCAGGATATGTTGAAAGAAAAAAAGCATTTTCTAAAATCTAAAATTCACTGTTGATACACCCAGAATAAAGTTTGGAGTTCTGAGCATAGAACTCTCCCAGACTATCAGGCAGTTTAGAGCCTATCACATGTTGGTTTTTCTGAAGCTGTCACTGAGATGGAGTTGGGGTATAAGATGTGTCCTGGGGCTCAGCATCTGTGAGAGGAAAAGGAGGAAGTATGATTTGGGGGTGGAAGAAGTTGAACTTGGGGGCAGATGAATGAAGCCGTAGCCAAACCAGTGAGAAGCTCTGAAATGAGCAGTACCCATCAGAGTTGTCTATGTCAGGTCAAAATGTCTGGGCTTCCTTAGCCCTCCCTTATTTAGATGTGGGCTGCCCTGGGAACAGCGTGATGTCAGGTGAGGCGGCTCTCTGCAGCTCAGGCTGCCCCTCAAGTGTCTGAGGGGTAGAGGCCATCCACTGACAGCACCCCAGGGCTGGGGCAACAGTTCTCCCTCGAAGGGGATCTGGGAGACACACGTTCATGTCTCCCACAGTGATCCTCCGGTTTGGAGAAGAACTGGGAAGAGAGACCGAGAAGAGCAAACAGTGAGAAATGTGTGTCCTTAGGTTCCAGAAAAAAGTAATAGTGTTCTAGTTCTTTGAGAATATCTAGCCAAAGACAAAGAAGTATGAGTAGCCCAGCGTTCTGGAAAGCAAGGGCCTTTCTCACAGAGACTTGTGCAGATCGTGCCTTCGAGAGATTGATTTACAAAGACTGACCAGGGTCACAGTCTCAACAGCAGTCCTGGACTGCATGGGTATGGTGTACTAAGCTGCTCTTATTACAATGGTCAATCTTTTTGGTCCACTTCCCTACTTCTCCTCTAGCTCCCATACCCCCACCACCACAGCAACTCCCTTCTCTGTTTGCTAAGCAAGGACTTCAAAGCACATAATATAATATACAGCCAATCCCAGCACCGAGAGAATTACAGAGCACTTACTGGCTTTCTCTCTTCAGGACCAGATTCTCTTATGTTCAGTCTCATGAGCTCTAGGCTTTTGGGTTCCAAGCCTGGGGGGGTGAGAAGTTCTAAGGCCAGCAAATTTTGAAGAATCCCTGATAAATGCCTTCGCCCCAATTATTTATAGTAAAGGAGGCATCAATCTACTCATGTAGGGTTGGCAGCCTTCAGAGAGCAGACTAAGGAAAAATGATGATGCTAACTCAGACCCTGAGGGGGTTTATTATATTAAAGTGAAGAAAATAAATCTCCACACCTCAGCATATTTTAGTCAGGGGCCCTCCACTTCTTGTCTCACGTCCCACCCCTTCAGAGCACCTCAGTGAAATAGAGCTGGAGGAGAAAATGCAAAGTCAGGCTAAGGCAGGCCCTTTTCTGGATCACTCATTCAACTACCAAGGTACTGAAACACTCAGGGAAGGCTTTTATTTGGACTCGGAGAACAAAGACAAAGAAAGGCTCCCACAAATTAAGTGACAGTAACAAGTATCAAAAAGCAGGCTAAAAGCAAAATTCCAATTTTTGTAAATATAGCTAATGAAAATCCCTTATCATTTTGTTCCTAGCTGATGGCCTGCCTGATGCATTCGATTTCATTGAGAGCTAAGCACTCTGCCAAGTTCTAATAACATAAAATGTGCTCTCATGGAGTTGTAGCACAGAGGGAAAGGGGACAAATATTTATATTCTAGGCCTATAATCACACAGCCTAAAAACATGTGGTATTATCCCCCACTTACTACATTTCAGAAATATTGAAGAAAGGGAGATTTAACTGAGGTTCAGTTAATTCTAAAATTATTTCTACTCCAAAATGTTGTTTTAAATAATCTTTGATCTGAAAAACTTGAACTCCCCTTCAGTACTCAGAGGACTGGAATATGCCCTCCCATAAAAAGGGGGAAAAATAGAAATTCTGAGAAGACGATGAAGGCCTTCTAGGAATTGAAAATGTTTTGAATAATTTTCATGGAGCCGGACCCACACAGCAGTGAATGAGACCAACCTATCCTGGGTTGAAAATTGAACATATTCAGTCATACCCTAAACCAGTGCTCAACCTTAAGTTTTGGCTGATAAACTCACTGAGGATGAGGGTGTGGGCAAGATGGCAGGCACCTTGTGAATATGTGAACCATCAAGTAGAATGCTACTCAGCTCACAGCCGTGGCTACGGCTCAAGCTTGCAGCTCTTGTGATGGTTGGAGACAAAATAGGAAGGTTCTTGGTAGAGTGAGCTAAAAGCTCCTTGTCCTGAGGATTCCCTGGCTATTCTCCTGAGCAAGCAGCCACTCATGGGACAGCAGCAACTGAGACACTGAAGACTCCTTGTAATAATGCACTCCCACACACACTCCCTCCCCAGGTTGCGCTGAGCACACATGGCGACCCTCAGTCCCTCACCTTATTAAGGATGACTTATGGGGCTTGATTCTGCATGTCTAAACTGCAAAAGGCAATGGCAAAATACATGCACTTTTCTGTGTATATATATATATATATATATATTATATACATATGTAATATGTGTATATATATTATATAATATATAATAAAAAGTTAAAAAATATAAGAGTTCTATCGACAAGCTGGAGTCAGGGGCACCTGGGTGGCTCAGTCAGTTAAGCATCTGCCTTCAGCTCAGGTTGATCTCAGGGTCCTGGCATGGAGTCCTGCATTGGGGTCCCCACTTGGTGGGGAGCCTGCTTCTCCCTCTCCCTCTGCCTGCTACTCCCCCTGTTTGTACTCTCTCTCTCTGCCAAATAAATAAAACAAAAAATCTTAAAAAAAAAAAAAAAAAGCAAGCTGGAGTCAGAGCCCAGGGACAGGCTTAGCCATCTGCTTCTTTCTCCTCCTCTGTCCTCACAGGAATAAGGGCAGCCTGTGAAGGCTTTCATTTAAGGGTGCAGATTCTAAAAGGCAGGGGCTAGCAAACATTCCTAGCTTTCATTCGATGGAGGAGAATCAAAGTGTCTTTTCAAATGACTGATTTCACAGGGCTTCTAAGAGTAGATTTTTCCGTATTTCTTCCAACAGGAAGTTGGAGAGCCCAACCGTGTTTGAAGCATCAGCAGGTGGAGCTGGAGAGCTAATTGAGCTGCTCCATTAGGGGACACTTCAGACAAATGCTCAGACAACACAGCAAAAGGCATTTTAATGGGACAAAAGACCCTGTGCATTCTTGTGGGGTCCCAGGGGTGTTGTCAAGGAAAAGTCACCGTGAAATTCCTTAAGTACTTCATTCATTCACACCTTCTACAATATTTATGAGACACCCGCCATGTGCCTGGCACTGTGTTGAACACAAGCAGTGCAGTAGGAAATTAGATAGCATGGGTTTGCCCTCATGAAACTCACCTTCTGAGGACTGGCTCGGCTTAGCAAGTGAGGATGCCATGCACTTTGGCATTAGACAGACCTTTGCCTACAACCTGGCTCCGCCACTTAGGTGGGAGCTATGTAGCCTTAGATCTTAGGCAATTGGTTCAATCTATCATCTATAAAGCAAGGATAGCAATATCCATCTTGGTAGTTCTCAACCGTCCTGGCATCAGCTGGGAAATTGTTTAAAATATCCATGCTTGAGCCATGCCCAGAAATTTTGGTTCAATTGGTCTGGGTAAGTGCCAAATCATCAGTAATTTTAAAAGCCACCAGGTACTTCTACTGAGAAACCGGTGAGAACTCCTCTGCTATCCTATAGGGCTGGTAGGAGAATTGCACTGCATGATGCACAAGAAGATCTCAGGTTTAGTAAACACAGAACTGTTAGCTTTGATCCCCAAGCATAACTGGCGACGTCTTACTCAGCAGAGGTCCAGGTATCTCGAAGAAGACTGTTAAACTGAAGCTGGTCAGTGAGAAAGAAGAGCTGAAGGTAATTCTGATAGTTTCACATCTTAAAAGAAAGGATGACTACCAATCTATAACTTGACCACAGTTCAATAACCACCGCTGTACCGATCTGAATGGGTTACTTACTTGGCTATTTAAAGAGATAGCTTGTTCCGGAGATTCTCTATTTGTTTATTTATTTTAATTTCCATTTTGATACAAACCACCACTCTGAGTCTAATAATGTTGACTACTAGCAAATGCTAATAAGTAGAATTAAGAACATATCTAGCCCAGCCCTTTCGTTTTACAAATGGGCACGAGGAAGCCGTAGGAAGTGAAGTCAGTCATCGTCCCAAGATCAAACATCCAATAGGTTCACAGTTTTGTTTTATTTGTGTAGCATGAACCTCAGTAACAGTAAAGTATGCAACTTTACATAATAGATGAGTTTCCTACTGGTTGTATGTAAATAGAATCTTTGTCAAGTAAACCATATGTTCAATGGACTAAAAAAAAAGTTCTGGTTAAAAAAATACAACTATAGATTCCTTTGGTTAAAGATGAAAAGGTTTTTCAAGATGGAGGCAGGAGTGGCATGGTTTCTCAATCTTTCCAAATCTCCACATAGAAACAGACAAAGCAACTAGATAGCAAAGACCCATTAACAGCATTTAACAGAAAGTTGTATGGAGCTATCACCACCAGCCCCAAATACAAATGAGTGGGGACGAAGCACCCCCATGACACCAAATATACATGGTATCAGCTTCTATTCGGGAGAAAGTACAGGCAAGGCACGGGAATCTGACCAACCTGAGAACAGGACACCCCAAAATAACAACAAAAATTTGATGAAATACGATAGGACTATTTGCAAACAGCAGTTAAAAACCAAAAAAAGGTTTGGCTCGGTCTAACAGTGGTTGAGTACAAGGGGTCACAATAGGGTCAGATACATACGAACTATCAAAACTAATCAAGCAGAGTTCCCTTCCAGGATAGGGCTGACACATAGAGATTTGAAACTACATATTGAAACTTCTAGTCATGGAATAAAAGCTAACCAGGGTAACGACAATAGGGAAATAAGGAAAGAGGAGGTCCCAATAAAAGTAGGCATGGAGGACAGAGCCAGTAAATTTCAGAGAGCAAGCCATGATATTTTTGAACACTACGAGAAAACAATAGAAGAGTGATCAGTGCAAATTGAGAGAAGCTACGCTGAACAACACCTTCTTCTTAAAGTTCAGAAAAAATTAGTTTCACATAAAGATGAGAAAAAAAAGATGTGGAGGTCAAATCCCACACAAAGTTACCATAAGAGTAAAAGAGGATAAGGGGAGAATAGCACTGCTTCAGACACGGGAAGCATGCTAGGAAGACATGCCCCCACAACAGATCAAACTATAACTAGAATCTAAAAGACATGAAGAAAATCATATAAGATAAGAAGAATTAGAATTAGAAAGAAAAATCTCAGAAATGAGGTGGTAGCCATTAGGAAATATTACATATAAAAGAAAAATTTTTTGAAAAACTGAGTATAAAATTAGAAAGAACACAGGAGCAATAAACACAACAGATAATATCTTAAATAGAAAGGAAAAAATGAAAAATTTTTAAATCAAAAAAAATGAAAAAAATAAAAAAGATTTATGACCAAGTAACAATATTGAAGATATCCAAAGATATCCAACATAGAAATAGTGGAAGTCCCTGAAAGAATAAATCCAAAGAAAGGAAACAGAACAAATACTGAAAACTGTAATTCAATAAAACTTCCCTGAAATAAAGAGATTTGAAACTACACATTGAAAGAGCACATTCTTATACCTAAGAATATTGACTTAAAATGACCAACACTATGATATATTCTAGTAAAATTACTGAAATTTAAAGAAACAGGAAAAAAATCTTCTGGGTATCTAGGAAAAAAGGGCAAGCAATGTCTAAGGAGAGGAAAATTATATAATTATCAGCTTGTCAACAGCAATGCTTTATGCCATAAGAAAACAGAGAAACATATTTAAGATACTCAAGGGAAAAAAATGTGAGCCAGTGATTTTATATCCAGCACAGCTGACTTTCAAGTATAAAGACCATTGAGAAATCACTTACAGACAGGAAAGAACTCAAGGAACACAGTTCCCATGAGCTCTTCCAAGGGATCTACTAGAAAATATGTTTCGGGTATCAAAATGTCTAGAGAAACATCAACCTTAGAATGGTGGCAAACATTAAAAATGTAGTTACTTGTACCAAGACTAAGTGAGGGTTAAAGGGAGACATTTAATGACTATATGCTCAGGCAGTGCAGATAGGCTATAGCTCTTGGAATAGAAAGAGAATGGAAAGAGCATAAGCAAAAATTTTTCACTTTTCTTAGTAATTATATCAGTGGTGGTAGAATCAATGTCATCATTTTGAGACTCATATATGTAATATAGGAACAGTAAATAAGTAATAATGAAATACTAGATATTCCAGTTCTACCATCCAGGACCCTTGAATGGGAAGTACAAGTATGAACTCATGAGGTGTTTTATGAAGAGATATGGCGGGGGGGCGGGGCAAGGGGGATTACAAATAATGAGCAATCCAGCAGCAGTGAGCATCCCTAGCAACCCAGAGTCTTAGATGATATGGATGTACTTTCCACTTAAATAAATAAAGAGACATTTTGGAGAAATGACTGGTTTTATGTGTAAGATGAGCCTGGAACATCTCTTTTATATCAGGTAAGAAGAAAGCTATTAAAAACTATTAAGGTCATATCAAAGGCTCTCAGAAGTCAACCTAAAGGTAAGGCTCCCACCAGCTAAAGACGAGATGATTTGAAATTCAAAAAGGATAATCATGGCAATTGGAAGCCATCAAATATATTTAAATACATTGATTCATAATCATTTTTAAAATCTAGTTGGTTATTTTTGGAAGAAAATTGAGAACCAATTAACTTGAGAACTGATCAGTAGAGGGAAAGGATCAAGCACATATCTTATCTTTTCCATATAAACTGGGTACCCCTGGGTACCCAAAGAGTAGATGCTAGAAATCATCTCACTGTAAAATGTTCCAAGTAATAAGTGAAAAAGAAATCATAGAATTAGAACGTGGTCCTTTTGTGACCTCTAAAGAAGGAATGGCTGCTAATATCACAAAAGAAAAGACAAGCAGACCTCATGCGCTTTCTGAAGAAAGGTCACACCACCCACCCACTTTGGTCTTGCCAGTGGGACAGAACCCAGTCTGATCAAGCCTCTGCATCCAGCTGCCAATTAACAAAAACAGAGGAAACGGAGGGACATGTCAAGCTATACCGTATTACACACTCAACAAAATCAGGACTGTGGGAAACTCTACAGATTGGAAATACTGTGGGTTTGAATTTTTGTGCTATTTTGTTTGTTTATAATGTTTAGTTTTATTAATTGGTTGAACTACTGCATTTTGGAGAGGAAAGGCTCATGCGACACATCCACTCAGCGCAAAAGTAGTGGCCTCTACCCCTGGCCTCGACCACTGCTGGCACTGGGGCCACAGTCCCGCAGTCCAGGGCGCCGCCTTCTGTGGGGGTCGGCAGCCCAGACGCGGCTTGCTGAGAATCTGCTCTGCTCTGGGCTACACTTTGGTGACTCATCATCCCAACCTCACAACCACACCACACATCTAGATAGACAGTTCCTAGAAATGACAGTTTCAGAGAGGTTTATAATGGCTACCAATTCCCAGCAAGACAAAAGGGTGTTTGAGAATTTTTACCAACCCAGGATCATAAACATCCGGAAGCAACTTACTCCTTTCCACCAGAAAAACCCAGTTTCTAAATCTAAAACTTGGCGAGCACATCAATTTTTATGCTTTTTCTGCAAAGCCAAGGAACCACGAGAGTTGCAAAACTTAAAAAAAAGAAATCCAGTGGCCAAGAAGCTTTTATCTTAATCCAGAGTAACACATCAATAATAATATAGACAGATGATAAACAGGTAACATTGACCACGTGGCAGAGGCTTCTCTAAGCGGATTACATGCATTCATTTATGTCATCCTCCACACAGAGGTCAGGTGGCACTTACCTTCCCTTTCTACAGATAGTAGAACTGAGGAGCAGAGAGGTTAAATAATGTGCCCAAGGACACAGAGCTAGGAAGTAGCAGAGCTAGGACTCAAACTATATGGTCTGTGCTATTAGGCACATGTTACTTCATTGTCCCAAGCTCTTAATGCCTTGGCAAGTGCACTAAATGCTAGGGTAGGGAAGATAGTAGTCTGTGTCTGAACCCCCTTGGCTTGTTGGATTTGCATTTCAAAACCTCTGGCAGAGAGCATAGCTAATCCATGATCAAATAGCATCCACCATGTCTCCATAATAGTTCTTGAAGCTCTCCGCTTCTCTCCACCCCCATTGCTACAGCTCTGGTTCAAGCCCCCATCATTTCTCTACTAGATCATTGCAACAGCCTCCCAAGTTAGCTTTCTGTCTCTAGCCCTAACTGGAGAGGAGGAGAAGAGACCCAAAGAAATATAAAAACGTGCCTACCTAGTCAAAGAATTCACATACACCAGCCCCAGCAACTTCTAGAAGTGAGGACTGGAGATGGAAGCAGTTGCAAACTCAGGTCATTCCAAATCTAGAGAAAGTCAAAATCAGAGCCACTGTGAAGACCAGTAAATCAAAACATGCCTTAGAGAGCAAGCCGCCTGGACTTGCCCTCAGGGACTACTACAGCTGTACGCAGGAGTCATCTGCTCTCCTCCCCACCTCCTCCAGCCTCTCTGGAGCTTGGGGCTCCTGATCAGAAAAGCTTGTCTGGCTCCTTTCACCCTCCCTCCTGCACAGGCCTTCCTGAGATGTGTCCTGGGCAGGGCAGTGAGCAGGAAGGAGACTCCTCACATGATCCAGCTTATTCCTTCCTTTCCCCCTTCCCCAGGCAGCGCTCTGCAGTAAGAGCACAGCAGAAATGCAGACCGAAGGGGGCCAACGGTGGGCAAGAAGGGCTCTGCTCCTCGGCATCCTCTGGGCTACCGCACGCTTGCCTCCCCCAGGCGCCTCCCTGCCCCAGCGTCTCCCAAGGGCCACAGGTAGGTGGACACTGGGGTCAGCCGTCCCTGCCGCTGATGCCACGTATGGATGAAGGGACAAAGGGAGAGGAAAATTCTCCCTTGACTCACTTCGGCTTATGCTTCCTCCTCTGACTGTTAGCATTTGGAAGAATATCAAACACTTCTGATCCCTCATAAGTTCTCAAAGATAGTTCAGAAAGAATTCACAGACTTCATGAAGCAGGCGAGTCTCCAGTTTTTTATTGTTGGAGACTTATGAAAAAAAGAAAATCTTCTTTCATTTTAGAAATTCTCTCTGCAACAGTGGAGGATTCTTCGCAGGCCTGTGGGCAGCTTGGGCTCTGAAATGGGAAAATGAAATTGTACAGATATTAGGAATCTTTCTCATCAGGGATACAGTTTCTCTTTGAGAAGGAAGAGGGGTTCAGAATTCCCTTTTAGAAACAAAGCAGACAAGGAAGAGTGATTTCATGATTTTTTTTTTTTAATTTTTTCACTATCATCAGCTTATTTCATTAAAGCTCCTCTTTCAGGCCCCAAAGATTTTTTTTTTTAAAGCTCTACAAAGCTCTACATCATATTCAAAAGTGCTTTATACATTTTCACCAGGGTTCTTAAAATTCCGCCCAGTTACTGCACACTTGGAGTTTTCTTAAGGAATCTCTTTTTGTGGGCTTGGAACCAGCGACACCAGCGTACTTCAGATTTTCACCTTCTTTTCCTTACCAGGAAATAGCACCCAATGTGTTTCGTCTCCATCACTGGAATTTCCTGAAGGGTTTTTCACGAAACAGGAGCGCTGGGATGGAGGCATTGTCCTCTACTTCCTAATTATCCTTTACATGTTCATGGCCGTGTCTATTGTCTGTGACGAGTACTTCCTACCCTCCCTGGAGATCATCAGTGAATGTAAGTGGCTGGAAATCTCCCCTATAAGCTTCCGAAATAGTGGTGTCCCATGTATGTGGCTGTCTTTAAAACAGCTCAGCAAACAATTCTGTCCATCTCAACAGGCTGCCGAGCACAGACTTCTGTGTTGTGGGGCCCTACCTTAAGGAACTGGCCTGCGTGTTGTTTTTTCTTGGTAGTTCATGGGCAGCAGGGCATCTTTAAATTAGTACCCAGCAATTATTATTACAAAGACTATCTCCAGAAACTCTGGCTACGATACGGCTGGGAGCTTGTTAGTAAACTGTTCCAAGTTTTCGCATATATGCACTTGGTGTGTACTCCTAAGACAAGGCACTCCTAATGCTTGCCATTTTATACTTTAAAAAACTTTCTTTCAGTTTTATTCTAAAATTGTAATTTTTTTAAAGGTAGATGGATGGTAAACAAATGACATTAAGGACTATTGTCTTCCCGCCACCCCCTTCCTTTTTCAGCCTTATTCTAGTAAGGAAACTAACTGATGTTTATGAACCAAAAATAAATAATAAGTCCTGCATCCTATGTAAAGTGACCTCAGGCATCAGATAATCGTAAATTCAGTTATTAAACATTAAGCTCAGTTACTGGTTTCTGAAAATAAGATCGGCCAGGCCAAGCCTCTCTCTTCCATCCCCTCAGCCATGTATATCACCCAGAACCCCGAGCATAGACCTTTCATTGGTATCCCAGTCCCTTAAAGTCGGGATATCAATGATGATTCATGCCCTATACAACAAAAGTGCCCGCAGAAGTTCCCAGTCTGTCTCCAGCTTGGCTAGTTCAGTTGGTTGAACGTGCTCACCTCAGAGAATGTCAAAGTTAAGGGTTAGGTTTCCAACTGCATGCTCACAGGATTGCGCAGAAACAGCATCCTCTCCTCCCACCACACCCACACCCACACCCACACACTCTGCTAGCATTTCTTCCCAGAGAGAGAGAGCTAGAACATTAACTCTCCCTTTGCCATGCAGCCCCCTGGCCCCGCTGAAATGCTCCTGATTTTCTCTCCTGTTCACTGCACCATCGCAGTATCCTTAAGACCTACACAGCAGGACCTGGCAAGAACACAGAGGTTCTCAGCACGTATTTGTTTAAAGAAAAAAATTCATAGAACAGGTCAGCGTAAGTTTTTTATAATTATTATGATTTAACTCAAGTAGGTATAAACATAGTCATCTTTATATTGGCATTCCATTTTACAACAGCATTGATATTTTTCTATAATACCGATTAAATTACTTTAACATAGTATTTTTACCTAGATTGATAAAATGCAAGAAAAAAAAGAGGAAAAAAGTAAAATCACCTACATTTTCATCACCCAGAGATCCCCACAGCATCTGGTTTATTTCCTTTCAGGGTTTTAGGTCTTGCTATAGATACAGTTTGAGGTTTTTTTCTTCTTCCTCATGTAATATTTTATTCTGCACATTTTCCCATATTATTAAATACTCTTCAAAAACATGATTTTTAATGGTAGCATGATTTTGTAAATGATGTAAGTACCTAACACTGTGTTTTATACATAGTAAATACCCAGTTGAAATGTATCATAATTTTTAAAATTATTAATCTCTTTGGACTTTTTTTTATTTTTTATTCCAAGCAACGTTGTGCCCGTACTTGCATAAAACCTTTGCAAACTTCTCTGATCATTTTTTGATAAAGATGCACTTCACAAAGGGTGTGCCAACTTAAACCTCCAGAATGTGAGATAGCTTCCATTCCAGAAAACCATGAATAATAACATAATATTTTTGCTAATTTCTTTAAAATGGAACTTCATTTTATAAAATGTGTATCTATCTTATTATTTGTGAGGTTGAACATTTCATTTTATTAAAATTTGTGGTTTTGCTTTTGTGCTTTTTTTGCCCATGTTCTGACAAGAGGGGATTTGTCTTTTTCTTATTGATTCCCAAGACTTCTTTTTTCTCATATAAGGATATTAACCCTTTTCCTAATATAATTTTTATATCATATGCTTTTTCATAGTTTGCTGTTTGCTTTTGTATTTTGTGTGTTTATCACATTGAAGTTTACATATTTTTTTTTTTTTTTATTTGAGAGAGAATGAGAGACAGAGAGCATGAGAGGGAGGAGGGTCAGAGGGAGAAGCAGACTCCCCGCTGAGCAGGGAGCCCGATGCGGGACTCGATCCCGGGACTCCAGGATCATGACCTGAGCCGAAGGCAGTCGCTTAACCAACTGAGCCACCCAGGCGCCCCTGAAGTTTACATATTTTTAAGTGAATTTATAAATATTTTCTTTTATGATTCTCCTTTTGGTTTTATACTTAGAAAGACATTTATCCCCAGGTCAGAAAAATTGTCATATTTTCTTTTACTTGTAGTTTCTCTTTTTTTTTTTTTTTTACATTTCTTTCTTTCACTAAGAATTTGTTTTACTATAGGATGCTATGCTATTTTTTCAGAAAGTTGATCAATTTTCACATACTAAATTCTTACATCTATGTGTATGTACATCCGCTTCTATACTCTTTACTGTTGTAATAATTATTTGTTCACCCTAGTGCCAGGACTGAACTTTTAGTTAGAAAACCTACATAGATCATGTTAATTATATTAAACTAAGAAATTTTATTTTATTTTTATTTATCTTATTTTTTTAAGATTTATTTATGTTAGAGAGAGAGAGAAAGAGGAAGTGCTCGAGCAGGAGAGGGGCAGAGGGAGAGGGAGAGAGAGAATCCCAAGCAGACCCCATGCTGAGCTCAGAGCCTGACTCAGAGCTCGATCTCATGACCCTGAGACCATGACCTGAGCCCCTGGGGTGCCTGGGTAGTTCAGTCAGTTAAGCAGGCGGACTCTTGGTTTCAGCTTAGGTCATGGTCTCAGGGTTGTGAGATCGAGTCCCCCAACAGGCTCCAAGCTCTGCATGGAGTCTGCTTAAGTATCTCTTTCCCTCTCCCTCCGCCTCTCAACCCCACCCCCTGCCTCAGGCTCACACATTCTCTCTCTCTTTCTCTAAGATAAATAAATAAACCTTTAAAAACAAAACAAAACAGAAACTAGGAAATTTTAAATTCAAGGTACTTTGTCCCACCTTGAAAATTTCTCTTCCTAGAAAATAGACAGTCAAAAAATGTTTTTGTTTTCACATTTCCAAACAATAACTTGACTAAAAGAATAAGTTCATCAAGAATCTTGTTTATAAAAAAATTGTCTTGGGTGTAAATAAATAACTTTTCTAGGCCTGCAGCAGAAACTGCATTAAAATTTAGATTGCTACTTCAAAATAATCTAATCAATGATTAGATTACTAGTTTATTATAAAAGGATATCACTCAGGAACAGCCAGAGGGAAGAGATGCATGGGGCAAGGTACGAGGAAAGGGAGCAGAGCTTTCATGCCCTCTGCAGACACATCACTCTCCCAGCTCTCCAAATCCCATCTTTTTGTTTTTTGCTTGGGGAGGCTTCATCACCTAAGCATTATTGATTACGTCATTGACCACTGGCAACTGATTCAGCCTCCAGCCCTTCTCCTTTTTCCTTTCTCTGGAGGCCAGGGGGTGGGACTAAAAGTTCCCACCCTCTAATCACATAATTTGTTCCCTTGGCAACCAGCAGCCATGCTCAGATGATGTCCAAAATATACCTCATTAACATAACAAAAGGCACCTTTATCACTCTCTGTACTTAGGAATTTCCCGGGCTTTTGGGAGCTGTGAGCCAGAAACCATGGACGAAAACCAAATATATATTTTTTATAAACCACAATATCACAGCCCACTTCCTGGTCTTCACACACATATCCCCCTTATGGCAAAACAATCATGGCAGTCCAAAGATACTGGCCTATTACTAGACTCTCATTCAGTCGTTGGTAACTACCCAGTCCATTGTGCTGGTCTAGATCGCAGGCAGCAATACCAGCAAGCGCCTCTCCCTCAGCCCATTCCAGATCAGACAGTGAAGGGCACACTAGGTGCACAACTAGTGAGCTATTTTTACCAGAAGCAATAGAGCTGAATTCACTACTAATCCCAACTTGACAGAGGGGGTGAAGGTACACCCTATCCCACCAGGCTCTCAGGAATTGTGGCAGAAAGGTTAAAGACATGGTCAGTTTCTGGCTTAGCCATTCTCCCTGCTTCCAGCCCTTGTAGCTGCAGCCTTGGTCCTGGGACCTCTGCATCTA
>NW_022589723.1:15838568-15925576 GCF_004348235.1 Phoca vitulina
AGGGGAGGGCGGGGTGGCGAAACAAAACAGAAGTTGAGGCAATGTGAGGGAGAAAGAATACCAACAGCTTCCCCTCCCACTCTTGCCCAGATCCACCAGAAAACAGGAAGCTACCGAGTGGGGCCACCCCTTCAGGACTCCGCATGTGGAGGGTGAGCAAACACTCGTGATGGCTGGTGAGCCAGCTCTCCGTGCCTTTTTCTTCCCCCATTTTCAATAACCAGTGTTTCAATCGCCCACTCCAATTCTCTATCAAACTTATCTCTCTGCCCATGGGCAGCAAAATGTGCTCCTTGGTCTGAAGAAATGATGGTCAGTAATCCAAATCCGTGCACTTACCTTCTGCAGCTGTTCTTTTATAGTATTTTGAGCATTTGCCATCTAATACCAGAGAAGCAAAGCCCAATCCAGAGACAGTGAATACTCCTGTCAGGACCCATTTATAGCCCCCGAAGGCTACCAGCATCAGTCTCACTTGCCAGCCATGTTCAAGACCTTCCCACCAGGGAATCTGCCACATAGCCCTCTGCGGTCTCCGTCTCTCTTGATAGCAGGTAGAACAGCTCTTATTGGCATTTTGTGCTTCAGAGGGTGCACAAAGAATGTGTCTGGATTCAGCCCATCTTTGCACTGCTGCAGACCCCCCTGTCTACTCATTTCACGGACCCAGGCTGCCATCTCAAAGGAGCACACCGGGATATCTACTTATTTCAATCACCTTCCAAACTTGGAAGAGCATTCTTCTTATATGCTTCTACTTTAACGCACCTTTCAAATTTTCATAGTGATTTCCACAGGGTTATGTCTTATATGGGCACATCTTTAGTACCCAGGTTTCTATTGCCTTTCTAATCTGACCATATCGCCAGGCCATTGGCCACTGCCCTGGAAACTACTCTTCTCCACCCACTGCCCAATTTATCCACTCTTGCACATAAGGTCCTCAGTGAGGGATCGACCCAAGGGACCCTGTCCCCTCTGTCAACCTTAAATTTGATTCATCTGCCTACCCACTGACCCAAGTGGTTGCTGGTCCATTTCCTTATAGTAATCTCTACCTTCCAGTCTTTAAAATTTCTCCAGACAGGGGTAAATAGAGCGGATGTGTTTGGGGTCCTTTAATGTTGGGTGACCAATAGTGGGTCCCACACGTCCACCGACCTTAGGTAATGCTGCATTGAAACGTTTAACTCCATCAATTTCTGCTTTATTCATCCCATTGCCTAATAACCATAAAGATTTCCACCCTACTGGGACAAGTCCCACCACTTTTCCTTGATTCCTTTGTTTTGCCCCTTTCAATATTTGCTTTGTTAATGTATTTCTTAATAATCTTCTAGAAATTTTCATTCACCTTCTTGGAAACAGTCCCTTGACTCTCCCCTTGGCCTCTTCCCATTTTCTTATTAATTAACCTAATGTTTTTATTAGCATCTGTAAGACCCAGGAGGGGAAGGAAGCTCAGCACATTTGATAAAGATTCCCTGTTTTTCCGTTTTGCAACAATAAGGTTATATGGGGTGCTCATGAGGGCCCCCTTAACCACAGCATTTATCATGACATGGGTAATGGACGTATTCAGTGGGTGAATATCCTAATCTTCATAAAGCCAATCCCACATGGCTGACATATAAAGCATTATCAACGGCTTCATCTGGGATGTTCCATTTGTTATTTATAGGGAAAATTGGGCATATAGCCATCTGTAATTTTTCCATAGTGAGCTAGCTGTATGTCCCATTATCAACCCAAACATGCTCTTTCACTCTGCAGCATTCAAAACGAGACACAGCCTCCAAATCACCCTCACGATCGATCCCCTCAGGAAAGGTTCCTCGGGAAGCTGCTGATACCAATCCACAAAATGAAACAGTTCCTTCACACTATACCCTCTGGTTTCAATGGTTTCTTGGTTTTGCTGTTCCTCCCTATTGATGACCTTCTTGGTAACCAAAGGTCTTAGAAGTACTTTGTGTTACCCCTGCATAGTTCTCCCCTTGCTGGGCAGCTCTGAGGCTAGCAGTCTATGTTCAGACTCACTGAAATCTGAGACATCAAGGTCTGATCAGGCATCCTCATTTACTTTTAGTTTAGCTTTTACAGTTAACAATAATCAAGGGGTAGAAAATTTTGCCTTTTTCTTATACTTTGCATTTCCTTATGCATCAAGTGAATCAACCACAGGACTTGGATCCATCTCTAAATTCCTGGTGGTAACGTTTACCTTTAGTAACTTTTACCTTTAGTAGCTGACCACAGCACAGCTGCTGCTCCATACCATGGGTGACCACATGGCCACCCAGAAATCAAAGGTTCCTCATCCCCTGTCCTTTCACCTTTTCTTTTCCCAAACCAAATGTTTCTGTGAGCCAGGGTCATTCTAGCAAATCCCACTTCACTGACACTAAACTAAATAGGTTCTGAGCCCAATTCCAATGTATATGCATGGGGGGTCAGGGGACGGGGGGTCCCCACACCAGCAAAAGCAATGCTCAGACACTAGCAGGGTGTCCAAGGAATCAATTCAATTCTGACAGTATTTACCTGGAAATAGCATCAACTTTCACAGGTTAAGGGCTCAGGCCTACAAGACTGCTCTCCCACGCCCCACTTCAGATGCCAGTTGCAAGCCTGTGCTTCTGAATAACTAGCTATAGATTGGGGGTTCCAATAGACCCTTCCCTGGGTTTCAGACACCAGTCATAAGCCCAGGTTGTTACCCTAACTTCTGGCCAACTGGCTGTCTATCAGAGGTTCCCACAACCTCCTCCTTGGGTTCAATTAATTTGCTAGAGTGGCTCACAGAACACAGAGAAACATTTTACTTACTAGATTACTGGTTTATGGGAAAAGATATATATATTTATATGTAAAATATATATAAATATAAATAAGTATAGTATAAATATAAATAAATATAATATATAAATACATATATAATTATATATTTATAAAATGACATAATAGCCAGATGGAAGAGATTCATGGGGCAAGGTATGAGGATAGGGCATGGAGCTTCCACTGTCCTTGCACCTCCACGTGTTCACCAAGCTAGGAGCTCTCCAGAAGGTCCTTTTGGGTTTGATGGAAGCTTCATTACATAGGCATGATTGAATAAATCATTGACCACTGGCAATGGATTCAACCTTCAGTCCCTCTCTCCTTCCTAGAGGTCAGGGGTGGGACTGAAAGTTCTAACCCTCTAATTACAGGGTTGGTTCTTAGGTGGGGTCCAAAAGTCACCTTGTTAACATAACAAAAGATGCCTTCATCACTCTCAATACTTAGGAAATTCCAAGGGTTTAGGAAGCCTAAGTCAGTAACTGCGGTTGAAGACCAAATATATATGAGAAATATATTTTGGTCACCTGAATGACCAAATACATATTTCTTATAAATCACAATATCACATGTGTGATTGATGGATGCCCATGCTGCTGCTAAATCTTCAGCTGCTAGGAACTGACCCTGGTCTTGAGTACTGAAAATAACTGGCAACAAAATGAGATAGAAATAGTGCTGGCTCGATTCATTTTTTTAAGTGCCTATAAACTAATTCTGTCATTTCTCTGCTCAAGGTCTAGCATAGTCTCATCCAAATTAGGACATCAGCAATAAAAAACAATTTCCCTGGAATTTGTTTACAGCCACAGAAACTGGCTTCAGAGAAGTCTGCAAATGCTTCACATTTCCCCATAGTTCTTTGATAAGCATTGAGTTGTAATAATTCCCCCCATTTTGTCAACTAATAAGGATTAATATAATCTTGAAAACAGTTTACTGAAGCATTCCACAATGTGCTGGAGTGTTATTATTTATTTATATATTTATTTATTAGCTGTTTATCATAAAACAATTATAGAAGACCAAGCATGGTTCTAAATTAAACAGAGATGGTTTCATTTAGTCTTCACAAAAACCCTACCAAGTCAGGACTATAGATTGACTTTACTGATAAGAAAACTAAAGCTCAGATGATAACTAATTACTTAAGATTACACAGCCTGGGGGCACCTGGGTGGCTCAGTTGGTTAAGTGTCTGACTCTTGGTTTCAGGTCAGGTCATGATTTCATGGATTGTGGGATTGAGCCCCGAGTCAGGCTCCTCAATTAGCAAGGGAAGTCTGCTTGAAAGATTCTCTCCCTCTCCCCTCCCCCCGACCCCCATCCCCACCCCCCGCTTGTGCTCTCTCTCTAAATCTTTAAAAAAAAGACTACACAGCCTGGACCCTGCAGAGCCTGCTCTCTCTAATGCCAACATCCAAGAATGTTCTCAATTGCTGTATGATATAATTTTACACGTCTTTGTTTGAGGTTAACTGCCATAATATGGTTGCTTCAGAAGAACCGTTCTATTTAAATAGCCTTAAGCGGTGCTTTCCTCCCAAGGGCACTGGAATTTTGACAAAAAAACAAAACAAAACAAAAAACATCAAACACCCATTGTTACTATGGAGGAAGTATGCTACAAAATAAACAGAATCTACTGAATTGCTTTAAAAAAAAAAAATCAGTTTAGACTTTCAGCAACCTGTTGGAGGTTGTAAATTAATGTTATAAATACTTGCCCACAGTACAATAATTAGACTCTGAAGCCTAAGCATTTTGTCTAGGATGTCCATGAGCTCATAGAATGGTACTATAGGACCTAAT
Organism: Phoca vitulina; assembly: GCF_004348235.1. Classification (NCBI taxonomy): domain Eukaryota; kingdom Metazoa; phylum Chordata; class Mammalia; order Carnivora; family Phocidae; genus Phoca; species Phoca vitulina. Next base: position 15,843,222 of record NW_022589723.1, read on the forward strand.
CATCATGTATGATGCAATGATGCATGTAGGGTGCATGCTCTGAGTCCCAGCCTAGAACATAATGGGAGAATTGGCAGGACACTGGCCCACCCCAGCCCCATCACCCCATTACCCCCTCCTCAAGTCACAACAGTGGTTCGTTTGGTCAGCAGAAGGGTCTTTAGCAAGATGAAGACTAGAAGAGCCTCAGGGCTGGAGTCTCCGTGAAGACAACGAGCAGGAGGTGGTAGAAGGTAGAGCCTCTTGCTGATACCCTGGCTGGGCCCTTTTTCTGTCTGTAACTATCTATGTTGATCTGGCAATTTCTTCTAGAGCCACCACCCCCTGAGGCTTCTTCCAGCAAGGATCTCGGCTTTCTCCTTGACCTACTCATGATCACAGAAGTCACACAGACTCTCTCCCCACCCCATCATCAATACATACCTCTGTTAGACAACCTGAGACATTTTGCTGTCATCTTATCTGTGTAGCACTCATATGAGAAAATGCTGTTGCTATACCCTCTTCCTCTAATCCTATCTTCTTTCACATCCATTTAGGTTCTATAGGAAAGGAGGCTAATGATGATTCTTTGAACATAGAGGAATGAAGTGAAATTAATTCTACATCATAGAGGGAATAAAAATCGCACTCTAGTTGTCCAGAGCATTTTACCTTTGGAGATAAGACCTAGTTTCTGAATTGGGAAATAGGATGAGGATTCAGGGGAAGGGGTTAGAAGGCGTCATCAGAGGTGGAATATTATCTGAGATCAAAGGAGCTAGAGGTAATGGGGTAAAGAATAAACTTAAGGGAGCTCCCTTATCCCCACCAGCTGTGCTCCTCTAGACCCTAGACCCGTACTTGGTGGACACACTGCGGCATGTGGGTGACAGAGAAACGGAGACGGAGACAGCTCATAGAGCTCTGTGCCTATGTACAGGAGGAAATATAACTAAACTGCTTATACAACAACCTAGAACATAGTAAACATTCACTAAATATTCATTATTACATAAGAATAGACTACAAAGACTATAATCCTTTACTCAGCAAAGATGGAAGTGCAGAAGGTGAGTGATCAAAGTCAATATGAATATGTTTCGGGCAAATACCAAATCTAGGGAGCATCTGCTAGAGCCTGAACATGAAGTTTAAGGCAAATAGAAGTACTACCTTCACAAGCTAGGAAGTAAGTTTATGAAACCCACTCTTTGATCTAATAATCCATGTGACAACTTTAAATGATACCTCTTTGGTATATTCTGTTTAGAGTTCCTTTTACTTCTTTTACATTAAAATCCATACCATTTTATTCTATCTTTAGCAATCTTTTCTTGTTTAAAAAAAAATCTTTAAAGTATATTTCATTAAAATATAAATTAATATTTTATATTTATATAAATTAAAAATATAATATAAACCATATTAACTGATAGCCCAAATAGGACTATTACCTCACATCTCCATAAGCAGTACAATTTTAGAAACAACAAAAGTTCAGTATAAAGCCAAAATAAATCCTTTTTATGTATCCTTTTGATAGGTAATGGGGATCTCTTCAAGTTATTTAACCACTGTTTAGAGCAGCTTTCTTTACCTTTTTCCAAGCTAACTACATAGAAAACTGAGAACCCTTTAAGACTGGTCACTCGATACAGCCCAAAGTCTACCATAAGCTGGCTAAGACACGTTTCTTTTTAAATGTTACACCAATATACTACTCAGAAGCGCTAATTCTTCCATCGTGCTGATCCTTTGAGGTATGTTATGTCTTAAGTGAAAATGATCTTAATAACATGTTGGGGAAACATACTTAAATAAAATATTTAATTTTCGATTAAAAGTTTATTTTTATTCACTCTGCTTTGAACTAATGTTTGTCCATGTTCAATTTCAATGTTATGTCTCAGAAATAGACAATAAGAAAGAAATGAAAGTTTTAATTCCAGGTAGAATTGGTTCTAAATTGGTAAAATTGAAAGGGAGTTGAATAATTCCGTGAGTATGGCATTTGGATAGCCTACAGTTCCAGGGGATTGTTTGATTCTTAATCCTCATGAAATTTACAGAGGCAAAGCCTTCCCAAAGAACAAAGAGTCTAAGAATAGTGCTTCCTCCCTGACACAAGGGCACTCATCCTTCTCTCAAGAGCATTTTCATCCTCTTTGTTTTTCTTTTCCCTCTGATCTTCGTTGTGATTCCCTTGGATTGCATCTAAATCTACCCCAGGTGTATGGATCTAAATAAGTACCCAGTCATCTGGGTATTACCTGGGTAGTCTGCAATTGCAGAAACAGGCAATAATAATAATAATAATAATAATAATAATAATAATAATAAAGCTATGCATTAATCTCTTCACTTTACCTACATAGATAACTGAAAGAGTAGCTTTTTGGAGTAAAAAAGAGCTAGGTGCCATCCCATCTCTGCAATTACTACCTATATGACCTTGGGCAAGTTATGGAGCCAAAACTGAGGTAATTTTGAGGTTTGGAGATAAAATGTCTTGTGCATGTGTTATATGATAGGCTTAGGGCAGTTGGAAATTCACTATAATATTATAGGCATTAGACTGGGGGTTTGTGGGAGTCCTCCTAACTGGAATTACTTTAAAAGCATTATATTATATTATATATTACATATATATTATAATATATATTATATAGGGTTTTAGAATTTATTCCATCTTGGCCCAGACAAAATATGAGATGAGTAACTATAAAGAACTCAGAATGTTTGTATTTATTGTTAAAAACATCACAGAATATATATATATATATATATATATATATATTGTGCATTGAGAAGCTAGGCATTTATTCCAATAATGCTAAAGCTTTACTCAAAATTTTTCTAAAAATACATTTGAAATTACTGTCAGAACCAGTTTTGCAAATCATAAAAAACATCAGTTTGCTGTCACACTTCCTATTGGACCCAAAATAAAACTAAATAAAAACTAAAACTAAAAAAAATAAAAGATGATTACCATCCTAGTCACGAGATTGGGTGTGAATGACCTTTGATTGGTTCCAAAACTCTAATCCATTTACAAAACATGAAAATTTGCTATCACTGGGGACCTTCTAAAATTGTGCCAGAGGATGCCAAATTACATATATATAGTTTACGCTTATAACTCTATTAAAATATGCATCATGAAAACGGCTGGAAATACATTAAAATGATAGCAGTGGTTAAAACACAATGGTAAACATGTAAGTGACTCTTCCCATTCTATATTTCCACTCTATCTCCTAAATTTTCAATAATGTAGGGGGTTTTAGTAAAATAAATTTATTTAACAATAAAAAATGGTATAGAGTCTAAAAGCATAGAATCCATATCCTACATTTTGATAAAAACTGATAAAATTAGAAGATACTTCAAAGATCGTGTCATCCAATGCTCCATTGTACAGATGGCAAAACACAAGGCTTGTCTGAATGACTTGTCTGAAGTCTCATATTAGGGCAGGGCCAGAATACAGGTCTCCATTTTAGTTTAAAGCTCTTCCTACTATATTATATTCCCAGAAGAGAGTTTTCAAAAACTGTTACAAGCTTTTCAACATGGCATCAGAGAAGAGAACATGCTTAAGAAAAAGCCTGATGAGTTTTGGTCTAAGTCGTGGTCCCCATGGACCACAGCTCATTATCATAAAGTTGCACTTTATACAAACAATGTAATGATATCTAAACCTATAAAGAAAATTCACCTTGAACAGTTCTCCTATATCCTGAGGGAAATGTGATTATTCCTTTAGAGAAATAAAGAGGAAAAAAGTAATAGCTCTGGGGGGAAAAAAAACCAGAACAATTTATCTTTAATAATAAACTATAGCAGAGAGAAATGCTACCCAAAGGTCAGTGAAGACAAAGTCAGTCTATTCTAAAGTTCAAAGGTATAAACCATTTTACAAAATATTCTTAGAACCTTAAGATATAACTTGTTAAAATATCTTTGAAGCTTTATACATCCATCTTTATAGAATCTTTCCTTTCATAACTCAATTAGAGCCCAGTGAACAGCAACAAGCTTTATTGTTACTGCCTTTTGATAGTGGAAGTGTTCAGAAGGGCCACTTATTTTTCTACCTTGCAACAAACAGCTCAATAGATCACCTTTTCCCTCCTGAGACTGAACTTTTCTAATGAAGCATTCTTCAGCTAGCATTAAGCAAAGATTGGTCATTCACTCTTCAGCTGCACCGAGTTTGGACATTTAGTTCAAAATAAAGCATATTGTTCTTATCAACTTCATCCACATATTATCAGGCCCTGATCTGATTAGAGAATTCATGATAATCCAATATCCAATATCACTCAATTGATACATCCTCTGAAATATGCTGGAAAACTTCCTAAGTACCCCTGATGCCTGGTAACTATTAGTTCCCCTAGGAAAGACTAGAATGGAGGCAGTTATATGCCCACACCAAAAAACAGGGAATAAAATAACTCAGTTACCCATCATGTTATAATTGGCCTGCCTGAGTGCCATTTTTACATTGGGTTTCTGCAGTAAAATAGAAATAGCATTGGATTTAGAAACAACAGACTCAGGCTGTATGCCCTAACTCCTCACACTGAAGATCCTTACTATCCATGTACCTTTACTTAACTCCCTGGACCTGTGTCTTCATCTGTAAAATGGAAATACCACCACTCATACCTGAGAATAATTGAGATGATTAAATTATGTACATGAAAGTGAGTTGTATACCATGAATGTAAGATATTACTTATGTCATTCCCAAAATGAAAAAAGTTATTCACAGAGTAATACGCCATCACAGGGATAGATGGATGGATGGATAGATAGATAGATAGATAGATAGATAGATAGATAGATAGATAGATAGATATAGATAGATGATAGATAGATAGATAGATAGATAGATAGATAGATAGATAGATAGATAGATATAGACAGATAGATGATAGATTGATAGATAGATACTCTAACCAGCAAAAGAAATGTTATGAAATATGTTCCACCAAACATTACTTCTCTCGCTTCATTCATCACTGCAACATGTTCACCAAGCAACATGACCAAAGGCAAATAGTGAGGGATCATTCCAACTCTCCTAAGAGGATTTTTCACAAGAGAGACTTAACAGGTGGCAAAATGGCTCAGCCTACAGCTGGTCTCTGAGACCAAAAAACCCCATGATAAAAAAGATGACCAGGGCTGGTATCATTGACAGGAAGTATGTGGATGCCTTCCCAAGCATTTCCCATATCTTTCAAAATAAAGGCTAAAATCCTTGCTAGGATTCACAAGTCTTACATGATCTGGCCACCTATTACCTTATCCCCTTCTGCCATCCCTTCACACTCTTTATTCCAGACACACCAGCCTTTTCCTCTTTCTTGAACACACAGGCTAGCCTCCACCATGGAATCTTGGCACTCACTCCTGCCGAGAGCACTCTCACCCTAGGTACAGTCACACCCCAGATGCTGCAGGTTTGGTTCCAGACCACAACAACAGAGCGAACACCACAATAAAGTGAGTGAAATCAATATTTTGGTTTCCCAGTGCGTATAAAATTGTTTATATTAGGTGTGCAATAGCATTATGACCAAAAAAATGTTCATACCTTCATTTTAAAATATTTTGTTAAAAAAAATGCTAACCATCATCTGAGCTTTCAGTGCATCATCTTTTTGCTGGTAGAGGGTCCTGCCTCAGCGTTGATGGCTGCTGACGGATTGGGATGGTGGTTGCTGAAGGTTGGGGTGGCTATGGCAATTTCTTAAAATAAGACAACAGTGACCTTTGCCACAATGATGGACTCTTCCTTTCATGACCAATTTCTCTGTAGCATGCGATGCTCTTTGGTAGCAGTTTACCCATACTAGAACTTCTTTCAAATTCGGAGTCCATCCTCTCAAACCCTGCTGCTTCTTTATCAACTAAGTTTATGCAATACTCTAAATCCTCTGTTTTCATTCTAACAGTCTTCACAGCATCTTCACCAGGAGTAGATTCCATCTCAAGAAACCACTTTCTTTGCTCATCCATAAGAAGCAACTCATATCATCCTTTACAGTCTTATCCTGAGATTGTAGCAATTCAATCACGTCTTCAGGCTCCACTTCTCATTCTAGTTCTCTTGCTATTCCCACCACATCTGCAGTCACTGAAGAAATCATCAAAGTCATCCATGAGGATTGGAATCAACTTCTTCCATACTCCTGTTCTGTTCTGTTGGTATTTTGATCTCTTCCCATGAATCATGAATGTTCTTAATGACATCTAGAATGGCGAATCCTTTCCAGAAGGTTTTCAATTAACTTTGCTGAAATCCATCAGAGGAATCATTATCTATGGCAGCTATAGTCTTACAAAATATATTTCTTAAATAATAAGACTTGAAAGTTGAAATTATTTCCTGACCCATGGGGCTACAGAACGGATGCTGTGTTAGCATGAAAACAACAGTCATCTCGTATATCTCCATCAGAGCCCTTGGGTGACCAAGTGCATTGCCAATGAACAGATTTTGAAAGGAATCTTTTTTTCTGAGCGGCAGGTCTTAACAGTGGGCATAAAATATACAGTAAACCATGTTGTAAATAAATGTGCTGCCATCTAGGATTGCTAGAGCACAGGCAGAGTAGATTTAGTATCATTCTTAAGGGCCCTAGGATTTTCAGAATGGTCAATGAGCATTGACTTCAAGTCACCAGCTGCATGAGCTCCTAACAAGAGAGTCAACCTGTTTTTGACGTCTTGAGGCCGGGCTTTGACTTCTCTCTAGTTATGAAAGTCCTAGATGGCATCTTCCTCCAATAGAACACTGTTTTGTCTGCATGGAAAATCTGTTGTTTAGTGGAGCCACCTTCATTAATGAGCTAAATCTTCTGGATAACTTGCTGCAGCTTCTACATTAGCACTTGCAGCTTCACCTCGCTCTTTTATGACATGGAGGTGGCTTCTTTCCTTAAATCACATGAACCACCTCTGGTAGCCTCAAACTTTTCTTCTGCAGCTTCTTCACCTCTCTCAGCCTTCATAGAATTAGAGAGAGTTAGGGCTTTGTGGATTACACTTTGGCTTAAAGGAATGTTGTGTCTGGCTCAATCTTCTATTCAGACCACTGAAATTTCCTCCATCTCAGCAATAAGGTTGTTTTCACTTTCTTACCTTCTGTGTGTTCACTGGAGTAGCACTTCTAATTTCCTTCAAGAACTTTTCCTTTGCATTCACAACTTGGCTAGCTGTTTGACATAAGATGCCTAACTTTTGGCGCATCTCTGCTTTCAACATGCCTTCCTCACTAAGCTTAATCATTTCCAGCTTTTGATTTAAAGTGAGAGATGTGCAGCTCTTCCTTCCACTTGAACATTTAGATGCCATGGTAGGGTTATTCACTGGCCTAATTTCAGGAAATAGGGAGGCCTGAGGAGAAGGAGAGAAACAGCAGAATAACCAGTTGGTGGAGTGGTCACACCACATAGAGTATTTATCAGTTAAATTCACTGTCTCGTACGAGTGCGGTTCATGGCAACCCCAAACAATTCCAAGAGTAACATCAAAAATCTAACACAACACATATTTTGCTTATCTTGTCTGTTTCTTTTCATTCAAGTTCCACAAGAGCAGAAACATTTGTGTTTTTTCTGCCCTATTCTTAGCACTTAAAAAAGCATCTGGCATAGTAGGTACTCAGAAAGTGTAACAAATTCAGTGAATAATAGCCAGGTGTCCAGTTATCAATAGCTGCTTAACCAATACCCCAAAACTAGTGGTAAAACAACAATCACCGTCTTACCTCTCACAGCTTTGAGGGTTTACCAGGCTCAGCTGGTAGCTCGGCTTGAGGTCCCTCATGATAGTTAGATGGCTGGAATTATCTGACACCTTCCTCCCTTTCACATGTCTGGTGCCTGGGACGGGGAAATTCAAAATTTGGGGGGCTGAAATAGTAAGGGTGCATCAGGCATCTCAATTTCTGTATGGGCTCCAGCACAGGAGTTCAACGGAAGTCGGAGTTTTATGTGGTGGCTTAGGGCCCTAGAGCAAAGGTCCCTAGAGAGAGAACCATGAGGAAGTTTTGTCACCTTTTATGTCCCAGCCTCAGAAATATTCTGGCTCCACCATATTCTGTTAGTCAAAGCAGTCACAGGAGGACACATAAACTCTTTCGGGGTGGGGGGGGAGGCAGGAAATGCAAAGGTTCCGGAAAATCACATGGATGCAAATATCATAGCCATCTTTGTAAAATACAATCTGCCACACCAAGAATAAAAAAGCATGCTACTTTTTAGTGTACCAGTAAAGCCCGGTTGGGGATTTCTGATGCAACCTGTCTTGGCCTCCCCAAAGCAAGGTTTCAACATGGCTTTCTCTTCCTTTCCATAGTAGATGCCTTAGCTCTAAAATTGAAAGAGCCAAAAGTTTCTTAAGATTCTCATCCCAGCAATCACTGAAGATAATGGATTTGCACGCTTGTAAGTCTGGGGGATATACACAAACTATTTGAATAGTAGTATTTTCTTATATCTCCTATTCTAGAGCAAAGTCTTAATGGTTTTATGTTTTAAATCAATAGATTTTAATTATACAATAGTAAATCTTTTTGGTTCCTCGTTAACCAATTTCCTCTCATTTGTTTTGACAAGGTTGACATTGCTAATTTGTGAATAAGCTCCTTAATTCGGGTTCACTTACAGGTCCTAAAAACTACCAATATTCACTTTTTCCTCCTCTTTCAAATTGGATTATGACTCCTGAAAGACTTCACTTTCCTAACTCCTACTGAAGCACTGTTGACAGTGTCACTTTAGAGAACTTATGCTGTCACAATACACCTACAAGCCATACAGCTAGAAAGGAATCTTTTCTGGTTCCTACAAAATCCCGTATCTTGGCATTCACAATACCGAGTCACAGCATAGTTCCAGTAGTCCGTGGCCTTCTCTCCCTTTCTACCGAAACATTAAGTAATGAATTCATAGAGAAAGCAAGGCATTGGATTCCTCTAATTTTTTTAACCTGCATGTTTTATTTTTCCAGTTTAAGTCACCGTCACTGCTTTTCTGTGAAGCTGTAGATTTGAATATTCAGGTATAGAGACATACCCTTTCATTTGCCACTTTAACAGAATTTCGTTTGTCTTCAGCCCTTGGATTGTCTCAGGATGTTGCAGGTGCAACTTTTATGGCAGCCGGTAGTTCAGCTCCTGAGTTAGTTACTGCTTTCCTGGGTAAATATTGCTCCTTATATTTTCTGCTTACTCAATGTGCTTTTCTCTTCTGTTCTTCAAGTCTAGTAACACTAACTTAGCAATTACCTTGCTCATAGGTGTATTTATCACAAAGGGAGATATCGGCATTAGCACCATCCTTGGATCTGCAATGTATAACCTCTTTGGCATCTCTGCAGCTTGTGGCTTGCTATCTAACGTGGTATGTAAGAAAACTTCATTCAACACATTTATTGTTTTGACAAACTATAAAAACTGTTTATAGTCTAGAACAAACAAGGCACTAGTAATGTGTTCAATCAAATTTATTAATCAGTAGAAAAACATGTATTCCATTTCAAGTTAACCCACAAATAACTCTTGGTCAAATTTATGAAAACCTAATAGGCTTTGAAACACAATTTTTCTTAAAATTCCTTTGTCTCTAAGCAAAATGCAAAAGATAACAATATTTAGCTACAAACATACAATTTTCAGTATTACGCTAAGCATGTGCTCGAAGTTACAGTGTAATGGAAACAGTGAATTATCATTTTACAGGTCTCAACGCTATCATGTTGGCCCCTATTCAGAGACTGTGCAGCATATGCAATTAGTGTAGCTGCAGTTCTTGGCATAATATTCGACAACCAAGTTTACTGGTAAGCTTGAAATAATCATTACTCTTATGTAAAACACAATTACAGAGAGGATTTTATGAAATTCCAATGGTTTGGCAATGTGTCTTTTTCAGAAATGTTATTTCAGTCACTGAGTTCTCAATTACCTGCTACTTCTGCACCATTTCCCCATATGCCTCTGAGCTAACTTCCTCATCACAGCTGCTGGTTGGGTTTTCCCTTCTTTGAAAGTTCTATAGTCATGTCAGTCTCCTTGTCTCACTAATCACTGGATATTACCAACCTTCCTTCACCCCACTGCCTGTTCAGAAAGTCTCCCCTTCTGTTGTCCATTAAAGACCCAACAGTTGGGTCTTTCATTTATTGGGTTGTTTACCTTGCCTTGGTTAGAAGTGGTCATGGTCACAAGACTGGAGAGAAATGATGGAGGAAGTAAATTTTAAAATCTTCAGATTCTTGAATGGAGCACTGGGTGTTATATGCAAACAATGAATCATGGAACACTACATCAAAAACTAATGATGTAATGTACGGTGATTAACATAATAAAAAATAAAATCTTCAGATTCTTCTAACTTTTTCTCTGATGTTCATTTAGCAAGAGGAATTACAGCTTTCTTCCTCTAAGGATCAACAATATTTAGGTATTAACAATTGTTTGCTTTCTTTGTAACCTCCCAGTATCTTGCTGTTGCAAGAAAATGAAAGAGGGTGACTCAGTGGACAGCAAATAACTTTTTCAACTAATAAGAACTAGGTATCTATGAGGTGTTTAACACTATGCTAGGAATCATAAGGGATAGAGAGGAATGTACAATGCACAGCCACAGAGGTTGTGCATTGCACTATGCCAGAGGATACCAGAAAAATAGAAAACAATATAAATGGCACCTTTCTGGAGGACTACAACTTAGCAACCCTGCAAAATATCTGCTAATAAGAAACTTAAAATCTAGCAGGGAGAAAAATTTCTAAATGAATCTTCCTAAAATCTGGTCTTATTTCCCAAAATTCACTGGCTATAAAATAAAAGGTAAATGACAGGTTCAAATTAATGATATTAGCTAATCATAACTCTTTAGGAAAACAAAGCATAGGGCAACAGTTCTCAGTGCCTAAGGTATAATTTTATTTTTAGGACTATCCTCATTTTCTTGCGAATACAAGTCAAATTCGTTTACATCAAAATTAAAAAAAAAAATCTCTGTAAACTGAAAAGTCCCAAAGTCTCATATATTCTGAATATTTTACACAAAATTCTTATACCAGATTTGAATAGACACAGTTGAAATGAACTAACAGATACTATATTCTTTTATAATTACTATATATTTTGGGGAATGGATGCTGCCAATGAACTGAGATGGAGAATGCCCATCACTATTCATTAACTTTTACTCTGAAAAATCTACAATTATTTTCAAAGCACTGTTTACGCCTACCGTTTATAAAGAATCTGTAAATGAAGACAATGAGTTTATAATTCTTGGTTTTATTTGAAATATAAAAAGGACTGTCAAGCTTTTATCAATAAATTTATAGTTAATGCTGTAACCAAGTTAGGACACATCTATAAAACCAAAATACACCTAGAAATGTTCTTTGCTTGTTCTATTGCTGGAAAATTATTAAGCAGATACTGCCCAAAAGCTATTAACCCTAAAAAAAAAAAACTTTTGTTTTTAATTTTAAAACAAATTTCTTTAATTTATAGGTATGAAGGAACTTTGCTGCTTTTGATATATGGATTATATGTTTTGGTGCTGTGTTTTGACATTAAAATTAACCAATATATTATAAAGAAATTCAGTCCTTGCTGCACCTGTCTTGCTGAAGCTATGGAGGAGAGAAGTGAACAACAGCCACTGATGGGGTGGGAAGATGAGGGTCAGCCATTCATCCATCGGCAATCAAGAACTGACAGTGGGATATTTCATGAAGAGTCTGGCTACTCTCAGCTTCCTTTAAGTTTACACGATCTTAGTCAGGTTTCTGAAGGTAAGAAGCACATCATGCCCACTATTAAGTCTATTCACTAGAAAAACTTAATCTCATTTCAATTCAGCAATTACTATATACACTTATGTAAAAGATCCTGGGCAGAGTCAGAAATGATGAAGAAGTGGTCCCTATCCTTAAGAAGCTTCCAATGCTGTACAGAAAAAAAGAAAATAGCTAAAATATGAAGGTTTAAGTACTATAAAGAGAAAAGTGTAATTGTAGTTCCTAAATGGGACAGATTGTATAAAATTTGATGGCTACATAGAAAAGATTATCACAGAGAAGGAAGCATTTAAACCGAGCCTTGTAGAATTAATCAGATTTTAGCTGATGACCTGATTTATGACCAATAAGTAACAGCTACAGCAGTCTATTATGTAAATGATGTAGAAGTAAGAGTAAAGTATACTCTATAAATTGATGCCAAGGAATTAATATTAGCAAAAGGCCTATTCAAGTATTAGCATACCTGGAGCACAGAATGTACACAGTAAGGAAGCAGAGAAAAGACAGATAGGAAAGAATAGGATAGGAAGAGTCTTAAATGCTAGTATACAAGTCTCTGCAGGTTTATGAAGCAGGGAAATTAGAGGATAAAAGAAATGGAGGTCTGTCAGAGGCTACTAAAACAGCTGATGTGTTTGGTAGATGCCTAGACAGAGTGAAGAAAAGTAGGAATAAAAAAGACAATGCAGAGGAAGCACCACCAAGACGAGGCAACAGAAGGACTATCTGGGAAAATTCTGAGGCTTTGTTCGTGATTGATTGAGAAAATGTGAACACCACTTACAAAAAGTTGGAATTTAGGAAAAAGGGCTGGTGTGGGGAAAAAAGAAAAGCTGAGTTTTAAACATGTCATCTGAAGCAGTAGCAAAACATTTAGATATTTAGTAGAAGTCAAATTCATCTATGGCCAGAAATAAAAATTTATGTGTTAGTTTTTTACAAAGTGTTTGTATGAAACAGATTCTAAATTTATCTAAGTACATTAGGAAGGAAAGTTATTCTTTTACTACCTAAAAAAAATTTAAAACAAGACTTTTTCCCTTCTTACAAAAATTATAGTTTTTAGCCTTTCAAGTGCAAGTGGTATATATTGCCAAGTTAAATTTTATAACAAGAAATTCAAAAGAACCACTCTAAATTTTTTCATTACACTGAGATTATATCTAAAATTTACTTAGTGGCCCATTGGCTGAGGCTTGGCAAATTTTTTTCATGAGTTATTTTACTAGCATTAGTTGTAATTTGATCCAATATATGGGTACATTCTTTTGTAAATGCCATGAAAATTTTGAATAATTTTAAAGTGAACGCTTATTTTTATCCAATATATTACTGTCTTCCATTAATTTAGTAAAACAAATGTATAAAGGAATATACTCAAGTTTTGTAAGTTACACTGTAGATCCCACGCTAGTTCCTATTTTCTTAAAGGTTCTTCCTAAGAACTGTAGTGAATTCCAAATCTGGGAAACTAATATAAGAAAAAAAAATGAAGCAAGCCTCCAAAATTCACTTACAATGAGAATTAGAATGGAATATTCAACTTCATAAAAAGATTATGCTGTAATTATTTTATACTTCCTAAGTATGCATTATCTGACATACAGGGCAGGCTAGAAACATCATCAATACTGGGGAACAGAGACAACTATAATAGCTATAAATAGGTAGAAGCCAGGTCAATCCCATAAGCAAAAAAAAGTTACTAAACACCATCCACATTGTAGAAAACCAAGAGAAGTCCAACTGACACTCATAAACATTACATCTAATATATTTAGTGAACGAGCCAAGATATTTTGATGGATTTAAGGCCCCAAATCAAGAAACACTGAGTATCACATTTTATACTGTCTGCCCTAAAGTCTCAATTAGTTTCTTTTTGCCAGCAATATCAGTAATGAGGTATTCAGATGTTTTAAATAGCCTCTTAAAAACTGATACAGCTAGTTTATTTCAATATAGCTTTCTAAATGGACATTTCCAACTTAACTGGCCATTTGAGAAAACTCAAAATCATTTATTTTTTCCTCAACAGATCCACCAAGTGTTTTCAACATGCCTGAAGCAGACTTCAAAAGAATTTTCTGGGTACTATCCCTTCCTATTATTACCTTACTTTTTCTAACCACACCAGATTGTAGAAGAAAGTTCTGGAAAAATTATTTTGTGATAACATTTTTCATGTCAGCACTATGGATATCTGCATTTACATATATCCTGGTTTGGATGGTCACAATAACTGGTATGTATCTTTAGTATAAGAGCACAATTTAAAAAGAAAATAATCAGTTTTATTGAAGAACAAACTGCATATATTCACTGAAAGTAGTCTAGCTACGGAGGAAATTTTTCTTTCAGCAAAGACCAAAGAGAAGCGCTACTTACAAAAAGATTAAATATTAATATACCAACAAGATCATTCAGGGTTTTAAGTTGCATATTACATATCAACTATATTCTCAATATTATACAGCCCAGAGTTACAAGTCATGGGATCTTCTTATAAATGAAATCAAATACACAGGATTTCTTCCCATTGCTCTAATAATTAAATCACATCGTATGGGGTCCACAATATACTTTTTATATTGAAATCCATTCCATAATGAAAAATATAGCAAGAGGCCAGCATTTTGAGAAAACAATGTATGCTCACTGTTTAACTGAATTGCATTTCATTTTGCTTTTTAATATGGACATATAAACAAACTATGAAATGGGTGAAAAGGGCATAAAATAAAATTTCAATTTAGGTCTCTACTACCTTCATGATTAAAATTTAAATATTACTGCATGGCCATAATCAGCTCTAGTCCCACAGGGCTCCAGGAGGAAAAACTGAATACAAACATAGAAAAAAAAAAAAAATCAAGAATTTCTCTCAAAAAGGTTAACCTGAATGGACACATCAGAGGTGATCAGAGGTGAGCAAACTATGGCCTGTGTGACCAAATGACCAGGTACCTAGTCCGCTAGTGAAGTTTTACTGAACATAATCACGCCCGTTCACGTAATTCATTTATATGTTATCTACGGATGCTTTCACACTACAGTGGCCGAGGTGAGTATCTGCAACAAAAACCACATGAGCCTGCATAGCCTAAAGTAATTACTACTTGGCCCTTTACAAAAAAAGGTTGCTGATCCCTGACTTTTCACAAATTAATATGTGACTTAGAATAGCATGCTAGCAAGAAAGCAGAATATTCTTTTTAATGAGAAAGATGAAGAAGTCCAATTAGCTTGCATATTAAATCTCTCTAAATTTTCTCAGCCAGAATATATTTCACAATAGGAAATCAGGAAAAGAACAAAATCAAGTAATAGATCACAGAATAGCCCCCAAGATGATAAATACTACTAGTGTTATTTATGTACACATGAACTCTGGCAAACCAGTAACAAAAATTAACAACCAATTACAATTCCAATATCAATATATAAAGCATGCAATAAACAGCTAAAGTTCTTTTAATTGACATCTTAAGAAAAAAAAAAAGAAGATTCTAAAGTAAATTTTCAATCACAACATTAAAAGAGCAGTTACATGTACTTTTTTTTTAACTTCCCTCTGATTGTTTCCCAGAATGAACATATTTCTGAAAAAGTTGAACTGATACCAAATTTAACAGAACAGGACCATAATGTTAGGAAGACTCAAGTAGAACCCTATTTTTGTTTTCCTGTGTTTAAGATAGATCACCAAAGTACGACTTAAAAAATGTGTACCATATTAACACATTTACAGGTTAAAAATAGCTATAAACAGTCTGCTTAATTCTGACCACTTTAAGAAAATAGTTTGAAAGGCAGAAAATGACCAATCTCAGCATATATTAAGCAACAGCCTTGATGAGATAACAGTGAACATCTAAACCTTCTGTAAGCATACCAGGTAGGGGAATTACTCCTTAGTAGAATTCTATTAAATATCTTTAGATATCTGTCATTAAAAATTTGTGCTACCTGGGCTAACCAATTTACCAATCTTATTCAAATATTTTGCTAGGTAAAATCTAAGTACATATTGGTTGTAAAATCTAAATGTGCCTATTTTCTTTTTGTTCAGGAAGGAAATATCTGAAGTAACTGCAGAGAATGGTCATTGAATCTGTAAGATTTGCAACTTGAAGTATCTCTGTTTATTACAGGGGAGACATTAGAAATTCCAGATACAGTAATGGGCCTTACTTTATTAGCAGCAGGAACAAGTCTGCCAGACACGATTGCAAGTGTACTGGTTGCAAGAAAAGGTAAGAGCTAGGTCCCTCAAGCTGCAATGCCCATTCTTCAAGCCTGGCTGAAATACACTGAGCAAAGGTACCTTTAAAAATATTTATTTCCTCAGTTAACATACTAAAAAAAAGAGTGACTCAAAAAGAAGGATTTACTTTTAATAGCAGAGTAATTTCACTAAATCTAATCCCCCAAATAATATTTATCTAAAATGTGCATCACATTGTAATTAACCGTATTAAATTAGAATGAAAAGCAACAAAGTAATCTACAGACCTTATTGAAAAATGGTTTAATAAATAAAGATAATTATTATTAAATAAATGTTAAGACTTTAAATACTAACCCCCCCAAATTAAAAAATACAAATTCAGTAAGACTTTTGCCCTAATATAACAATTTTCCAAAACCAACAAATAAAAAAACTTTCCAGTGTTTTTTTTATGAAGCTTATTAATAAAATACAGTATTGGTGCGCACATTTTAACAACATGCTCTTTTTTGCAGGCAAAGGCGATATGGCTATGTCTAACATCGTGGGATCCAATGTGTTCGATATGCTGTGCCTAGGTGTCCCATGGTTTATTAAAACTGCATTTATAAATGCATCAGCTCCTATAGAAGTGAACAGCAGAGGACTAACTTACATAACCATCGCTCTCAACATTTCGATTATTTTTCTTTTTTCAGCAGTTCACTTCAATGGCTGGAAACTAGACAGAAAGCTGGGAGTAGTCTGCCTGTTATTATACTTGGGGATTGCCACATTATCAGTTCTATATGAACTTGGAATCATTGGAAATAATAAAATAAGGGGCTGTGGAGGTTAATATTAATAGTGTTATGTGGAAAATGTGAATGATGGGAGAGGGAAGAGAAGGAAAACTCCATTTCTTCATTTAAGTGAAATAAAAAATACCCTGAACTTTAGAATCTAAAACTTACTTACAATAATGCTTTATCACCAAAGAAAAGTAATTTAAAACCAGCCAAAATCACATCCTAATTTGTCTGAGCCCTTTCTTTTCAAGGACAATTACATATATAAAACGTAAGTTTTGAAAAAATCATCTATGTTTTACCTTACAGTAAGCTGATAAAAGCTGAGGAAACTTGAACAAACAAATCCCACTACGTAGTACTGAAAGTAACAACAAGAAAATGGCTTATTTCATTAAAAACAGTATAACCATTCATTTAAACTGAATGACCGACTTGCTGTCTTTAAAAACCCAAACTTGAGATTAACAAAAATCACAGTATATTTAACACTATACTGTTAAAAGCTGGTGGGAGTTTTAAAAGTTCATTTTTACAGCTTTTGTAAGCATACAGTATTACTAAAAAAATGACTTTTTACTAGGAGATTCAGCAAAACAGATGTAAGAATGTTCCAACCGTGGTTTAAAATTATGCATTACGATCCAAGCGAACATCGATTTCTCTGCCACTGATTTTTATGCCATTCATTATTCTGCAGGCTTTTTCAGCTGATTCTGGGGAGTCAAATCTGACCGTTCCACAGCCTTTTGACTTTCCGTTCTCCATTTTTATTTCGGCAAACATTACATGACCTGTAAAAGAAAAATTATAGAATTACTAGTCAGTTTAAATGGGCTTCATTTCACTGCACAGGTCTGAAATTCCTCATAGCCAATGAAATGATAAATAACTGGCTAAAAATATTAATGATTTTAAAATAACACATCATATAAACATTATTCTCATCGTTTTATATTCTGACTATAATGCAATTCATATAAAGTAACAAAATACATGTTAAAATACACAAAATAGGAATCAAAATAAACTTGCTTAGGATTTAATATTTTATCAAAATAGAAAAATAAAAAATTTATTCCTTATGTTAAATTCTTAGTTTCTGGGGCCACCTGGGTGGCTTAGCTGGTTAAGCGTCTGCCTTCGGTTCAGGTCATGATCCTGGGGTTCCTGGGATCAAGTCCTGGGATCAAGCCCCATGTCAGGCTCCCTGCTCAGGCTCCCTCCTTCTCCCTCTCCTTCTGCCCCTTCCCCAGCTTGTGAGCACACACACACACTCTCTCTCTCTCAAATGAATAAAGACTTTAAAAAAAATTCTTAGTTTCTGAAGTGAATTTTGTAGCAATATGGCAAACTAGCACAAAATGCCACCAAGTCACCATGCCCAACAAACTTTTAAATTTAAACAAAATCAGTGTTAGAAAAAATTGTCACTTTCTGCCCAATCTCCCTAATCTCTCCTTTCCCTTTTATCCTCCTTTTCATTCCTTCATAACTGCAAATAATAGCAACTGTCCAGAATTTTAATTTTTACCAGGCCACAAAGGGCCCCACTAATTCTGCTTATGAATCACAGTTCCAAAGTCATTTATTTATTCAACATCACAATTTGAACTCCACTGTAAGAGTGGCACCAAATGGGTTATAGAAATAGGCATGAAAGAGATATAGATTTAAATCAATAAAAGTAAAAACAGTGATGGTAAGAACACAAAGAACCTCAGAGAAGCTTCGAAGAAGAGGAAGAAAACCAGACAATTGTTCCATATACAGTTAATATTGCCAACTCTAGAGACTGGTATTTGAGTAAGTCGGTATCATTTATCAAATTGTAAAATGTCCATAAAAATCCACCATCCAAACTAGAACACTTTAGAGAATTAAATGGAGAGTTATTAGTAATTACACACAAATAACAGATGCAAAGGGAGACTATCCCCAGGCAAACTGGGATGTATTATCACCTGATCCACAACAGGTGAGTTGTGTGCCTACTTACCATAATATTTCCTTTCCTTGAAAATTATCTAGTTGCCAAATCACCATAGGCTAATTTTAGCCTGGCAACAAACTAAGAAAGCCAAACATATTCAGTTCTATAAAGGGACTAAAAAGGAAGAGGTGGACAATAAAAGCAAAGGGCTTATCAAAAAATCGCATAAGCCCTTTTCCAGGTGATAGGATCAATTTTAATCTCAATGCATGGTTAGAAAAATTTGCTTACTGTTTAAATCTTGATCTGAATGCTTTCTTATCTACAACAACCTGGACTACTTTTCTTTTTTCTTTTTTTTTTTTACTTTTTTATTGTTAGTTAATCACCATACATTACATCATTAGTTTTCGATGTAGTGTTCCATGATTCATTGTTTGTGCATAACACCCAGTGCTCCATGCAGAACGTGCCCTCTTTAATACCCATCACCAGGCTAACCCATCCTCCCACCCCCCTCCCCTCTAGAACCCTCAGTTTTGTTTTTCAGAGTCCATCGTCTCTCATGGTTCGTCTCCCCCTCCGATTTCCCCCCCTTCATTCTTCCCCTCCTGCTATCTTCTTTTTTTTTTTCTTAACATATATTGCATTATTTGTTTCAGAGGTACAGATCTGAGATTCAACAGTCTTGCACCATTCACAGCGCTTACCAGAGCACATACCCTCCCCAGTGTCTATCACCCAGTCCTGGACCACTTTTCTACTTTTGTTTTTTCATCCATTTCCCATCCCACCATTACTGCATTTTTTTTTTTTAAAGATTTTATTTATTTATTTGACAGAGAGAGACACAGCGAGAGAGGGAACACAAGCAGGGGGAGTGGGAGAGGGAGAAGCAGGCTTCCCGCTGAGCAGACAGCCCGATGCGGGGCTCGATCCCAGGACCCTGGGATCATGACCTGAGCCGAAGGCAGACGCTTAACGACTGAGCCACCCAGGCGGCCCCCATTACTGCATTTTTTTAAACCAACTGCTGGTCAACTGCTCACCCACTCAATAGTAATTAAATGGTCCAAGTTAATAAATGTCATAGTGAGCCAAAACCATGATCTTGTAACCCAGGCTAGGCAGCCTTTAACTGTTTCTAAAAGTTATAAAACAGACTAATCCCCAGAAAAAATTATATTATCATGATTAAAATAGTTCCAAACAATATATAACCTACAACTGGTTAAAACAAAACAAAAAACACAAATCACATTTTCTAATAAACAACATAAAATGAAACTTTAAAAAGCTTTAAAGATAGATGTAGAGCAATTTCTTAATATCCTGAATGCTGGGACCTGAAAAAAAGAAGTTTAATTAAAGAAGCATACCTTGGTAAATGGCAGCACTGTATAGTGACTCCAAAGGAGACCATGGAGAATTTTCAAGGGCTTTTAAGGTTAGAGGTTCTTCCTTATTCTACTTTTACCTTTTATAAAAACTTAGGGCTTTTCTTAACATAAGCATCCCGTCATAGGTTTATAAGCAATAACACTAAGGTTCATTAAGCAAGAAACCTTCAAAACTTCAAAGGAAAGTATGTAATTATCTCGTGCAAAATCTGTCTCAATCTTTCAAGACAAGTTTCTCTCTTCTTTCCTTCTCTTAAATTGTATCTCTCAATTTAGGAATCAACACTCAGACCCCCAAATTCCTGGACTCACGATGATCTCACGGCATTTCAATTTGACAAGGTCTCTCAGCCAGGATGCTTCAACATGCTTACAGTTTGGACACTAGGCTATAGAAAATGGCCTATATGTGTTTCATGGTTAGACTGTCCAAAAATCCCCACTAGGCACAGAACCAGAAAGAGTCTTATGTTTTCTAAGTTTCTTCTAAATCCCATAAAAACACCAATTGAGATAATTTACTTTTCTAAAGATAAATAATCGAGGAGAAAAAAATTTAGTTTCAAAAAATTAAAATCAGACCTCCTTAGCTATTTTTACATGCTCTTGAGGACTTTCTTAAAGGACTTAAATATCTACTGATCTTGTATGATTCCATGAAAAACAAAAATAGAACTGCTGTTTTAACAACAGTTATAGGACAAAATAGTATGCAATGAGAAATCAGTACCACAGAATAATCAAACATACTGCTGTTACCAATATACTAGTTATAAAAATGACTTATCCTTCAGTGAAAGAGAACTTTTCACTTTATTTAATCCAGCCTATTAACATCCTGGGGTATGCTTTGGGAAATGCTGATATAAAAGCATATCTAAAAATACACCAAATTAAAAGCACAAATAAATGGTTCAATATAAATCTACTACCAAAGTGAAGCTGTAACATAGAAACAAGAGGAAAAAAAGCAAAATCAGATATTCTACAAGAAGCCATAATTTTGATACAAGGGACAAAAAACAAAGCTTTAGTGTTTCTTTACAAACAAAAGAAAGTGACTCTATCAATGAATGCTCTTTGTATATTATTTTTACTGTTACTGCATTATTTTTACTATTAAATTATTCCAGAGTTAAAGTCTACTAGTCATGCTTGAAGCAGCATGTGCTTTAGTAAAGAAAATCTACCACAAGTCTCTACTTTCTATCCGGTTAACAAGCATACTGATCTAGAAAAACTCCATAATGGAAATGTGTGAAACAAAGTTGTATTTGTTTACATGGTTTATAGAAGAATAATTAAACGGGCTTTCCTTGCACTGCAGTTCTAAAATGTTATGGTCCTGCATCATACTGAGCCAGAAGGTCAAAGTACAGCTAAACTGGACAGTAAATATGGGAGCAAGTTTGAAAGACTATGTCTATTTGACCCCATTAGCACAACTTAAACTAATGCAGGGTCCAATTCTGAATGAGTCAGTTAATTTATTTATACTCCGCTTTCTTAAAAATGCATGTCACTGAGGAATTACATAGGGTGGGATAAAAAGAGATCTATTTTTACTACAGTCACTTATTTCTCATCCTGTTACGTATTTGGGGATATCTGAACACATTTTCCCCTAAATTACGAAGGCTGAGGAACTGTACTGAAGGTAGTATAACCTAAAGTACATTGTCTAGGGCCTTTGTACCTGCCCTATCACGGACAGTTAGCCACTACAGACGGTCCCAACTCATAATGGTTCGACTTATGATTTTTTTGACATCATGATGGTGCGAAAGTGATACACAGTAGAAACTGTACTTTGAATTTTGACCTTCCCCCAAGCTAGTGATCTGTGATATGATACTCACGACACTGGGCAGAAGACACTGAACAGCAGCTCCCAGTAAGCCAGGCAATCACAGGGATAAACAATCCATACATTTATAACCATTCTGTACCCACATAACCCCTCTTTCACCTTCAGCATGGTATTTAATCAATTACGTGAGATACTCAATACTTTATTATAAAATAAGCTTCGTGTTAGAGGATTTTGCCCAACTGTAGCCTAATGCTAAGTGTTCTGCGCATGTTTAAGGTAGGCTAGGCAAGGCTATGATGCTCAGTAGGTTAAGCACAGCCCCATCGTAAGTTGAGGAAGATCTGTATAGACATTTAATAAGCAGACGGCTTGCTGGTGAGCCACTTACAGGCAGATATTGTCCAGGGAAGATGCCTGGAGTACCACTAGTCTCTTACTAAGAAGGAACCAAGCGTATATGCTTACTCACTTTGGGCTCAAGGGGAAAAAAAAAACAACAAAAATCTGCCTTTTACTGTGAAAGAGGTCATTACTGACTTGCAGCAGGTTAAAAAGAAACTTCCCATACTAACAAAGAAAAAACTTTCTAAGATTTGAAAATAAATAAATAAGGGACGTGGCAGAAAAATGGATGGTTCAGTTCATACAAGCCAGATCATTTCCATAGCTGTCAATAGCTGAACACTTAATTATATATTACCATAACTTATTTTCTTTCCCATCACAATGCAGTTCAAGTTTAAAAATAGGAAGATGGTAGAGAATTATTTAAACATGGTATTGCTTTAATATAAATCTGAAAGTCAGAAGCTTTTTACAATAGAATTGAGAAAAACAAAAATCATTACTCTCATATTATAGACTGATCAAAAAAAGGACATAAGAAGAGAGCTAAAATAACAAAGTAAAGAATAATAACCATTTTATCAGCTAAAATGCTGCACACATTTTTTTAAGTATAGATTTGGATACTATTTTTTTCCTTTCAGAAAATATTTTTGAATTGCTGATGTCCTTCTATCAAAACAATGCCACTCCATCAATAAGCCCACCAAAAGACCTCAAGTTTGCTGCAAGCCTTGCTCATGTCTCACCTCAAAAAGAAATATGCCTACATATGGTAAAGAAAAGTCAACTCAATATTGGTCACATTTTCATTAATGTCATTTGTTTGCCCCACTTTGTTCTATATTTGTCTCAGTTCTACTGTTAAAAATAATGTCACAGATCTCATTTGGAGATTTTTTTTCTACTGAAACTATAACAGAGATCATCTATACCTGCTGTCACTGCTCCTCATTTGACATATTTCACTAAGGCCCTCCCTAGTATATTCATTCCTCTGCAGTCTATGCGATTCATGGCCAAATGCTGCTTACTCATTCTGGTAGATGTTCTTACTCCTACAAATATTACCAACACTGCAAAACTGTTACAATTCTGCTTTCTCTTAGTGGTACCTGTTTAGGAGTTAAATCATTTTCAACAACTTTTTTACAATAAAAAAATATTAAGTTTCTCTTCTTTGAATAAAATATAAATGAAATACAAAAAAAAAAAGGATCAACAAAAAGAGTCAAAAGAACATCCTAGACAGATTCACACTGTACGTTCTTTGAGGGCAAGAGGGATAATATCTTTCTTTGTTCACATTTCTAATTCTGTTCACATTTCTAATCGGACCATCAAAAATAACACTATTTGTAGATTTATCCAATGAGTAAATAAGTGAATAAATGAGTAAGATCTGCTCAGAGTGCTTAACTCACTCATAAACACTTAACAAACTCTTACTATATGTACCAAGGCGATGAAAAATGTTAGAATAAAGATGACAGCTCTTGCATCAAGAGCCTCCATCTAGGAGGGAAGAAAACATGTGAGCAGATTATTACCACAGAGTCGAGTATAAAGTACTCTGAGAACACAGCAGATGACAGCCACGTGATCACTTTGATCACAGGTAATCACTACCACTTTATGATAGTAGCCAAAGGCTACTTTGTGGGAGAATACTGAAGTTATTCACCTAATGATCTCAAAAAATTAGAAGATATATTCTAAATACTCCTAAGTTTCCATCAACCCTCAGAAACTGAATGTTCCTTTTCATCACTATATGCCACCTCTATAGCTTACCATTGTGATTATAGTTTCTGGGATACCATGCAATAGCAGAAAAGTACTGGCAGGAAATCTGTTATGTTGTTCCACTCACACTAATTCTCTCATTAAGAAAAAGGCTCTCTTTTAAAGTAATAAAACCATCTCTTCTTCTACAGACTTAATGAACACAGTAAGGTTGTACAGACAGCATCATCACAGCCAAGAAGAGTTTATAAAAGGGCTAGAAGGGCCACCAGAATGTATCTAAGGAATTCCAGGCAGTGGACTCTATGCTACCAGCTAAGTTTCCTGTGTCGTGTAGGCAACAGAGTGTGCAGAATGAGTCTCGTCTATTAACTCCACATCATTTGGATGTCAGCACTTTGGGGTCATGTTGACAATGCACTGCACTACACTACAAGCAAGGAAATAAATATACCTTTCATTAATATTTCCCACAGAAGAAAAAGTCTTTTTAAATGCAAGCAATGATGATATATTAACCTTTTAAAAATCAGGTAATAAAACAAGCCCTTTCTTTATCCACAGAAGACAATGATAGGCTCTACTCTGAATCTGGTTATTTAGTAGTAATTTGCACTGCTCTATGTCAGAAGACAGCAGAGTAATTTACTTGAAGTGGAATTAGACCTGTCGTACTATCCAGGAACAAACATCTGGACAGGTAAGGTCTAAACACAGTGTTTGAAAGTTTAAAATCATTTGTTCCTCCATAATCAATATTAACATGTCTGCAGTCATTAGCATACTTACCACACTGACTGAATTTCTCTTTTAGTTTCTGCCAAGTCAAGTCAAAAGGCAGCTAGAATGAAAAAAGGTATTAGTAACAGATATACAAAGAAAAAAAAAATTTAAGTATCCTTTACATCTGGTTGCTTACATTTCTGACAAATATCTGGTTGCCTTTGGAGCCTATTCTGTCTCTTATTCCGCTTCCCATTGGCCCAGATAGAAATCCTCGATCCATATCGATGCTCCTTTCCAGTATAGCTCCTATACCTGGTCCCATTCTATCAAAGCTGGAGCTCATCCGGTCCAATCCCATCCCCATTCCTCCAGTCACATTGTTCATGCCACCCATGCCACCACCTGGATTTCAAGAAGGGAAGGGGGGTTTTGGGAATTTGGGTGTTTTTGTTTTAAAAATGGAAGAAAAAGGAGAAAGAAGAGGAAAAAGAGGAGGGAGAGAATCATTTTTGAGAAAGAAAGGGAGAGAAAAATTAATTCATTTATATAACTGGATCATATATAAACATAAAACCATTTTCATATACACAACAGAACAATCTTCTAAGAAACAGAATTTAATCTGTATACATTCAGTTAGTTGAATGTTAATGGCTAACTGAATCTGCTCATTCTAGCCACTACATAAATACATCATACATATATACTTCTATAAAATTATATTCTGATCATAAAACACATCATATAAGTTATATAAATTCTCTACCAGTTATTTGATCCATTAATGTTATAGTAGCTTTTATCATTTTTCTTTAATAATACCATGTTTAATAAATGCTAGAACAAAGATATATGAAGTGAATTCAAATTATTACAACTCCAACATGTTAACTATTGATCTCATCATACTCTCCCACATTAATATTCTTTCACCTCAGTATCTTCTGTTTTTCATGCAATTTCTCTTTCATATCAATTCAATTTTCAATAACCACAGAAAAACCTAACTTTTAATCTCAATATTATATAGAACTTAAGGAGATAACAAAAAATGGAATGATGCACCTTTGGCCAGAGCCTGAGAATTTAACTCATAGCTCATACCCAATTCATTCTTATGCACTGAGTCCCCTTTAATTAATTCCAATCCTATTCATTCTCAAAACAACCTTTTTTCTTGTACTTAATATCCCCATATATAGAAATTCTAAAAATTAACATTACCTTCAAATTGACTTTCTATGAATAACAAATACAAAGGTAGGAAAACAGAAGTATAAACACTGAGGTGAAAAAGGAAAGTAGGGAAGTTATGATTAATGGGAAAATGACCAAGGCTAAAAAAATGATGAAAGGGAACAAGAAGCAAGGTACCATGGAAGTAAATATCTTTAGCTGATAGGATTTTAGAAAAGTTCAAGTAGGCTATATTTCCTATTTGTGAGATTTCAATTAAAAGAAGTCAGTAAAGTATGGAGAGCTCATAGAGACATGGCTCAGTAAGCAACAGAGATCAAAAACTGAGCCATGTCTTAAGACTTAATATAAGGCTTCAAATGTGGTAGTGGCAACAGATGGAAGACATGGGGCAACTACTCTTGATTCTGTCACAGGAAAAGTTTAAGAGGAGAGGAAATAAACATCTCTTTCAACCTTAGCCCTCAACCTCAGGGGTCTCTAGAGGTATTACAACTGGGGCGATTCACCTGCATCTACCAAAAGACACAAGATGTTCACAGATGAAATAAGCTAGTCACCAAGAGCAGCTGTAGACAACAGGCAAGGGAACAAAGCTGGTGCTAAGGCAAAATTGCTCCTGACATGTGATCACAGAAATCCCCCGATTCCTTAGTTGGAATGGAGCTTCTTGGATTAGCTGACAGTTAACACATACTCTGGTGTTAGTTTAAAAATGTCAAAGAAGTAAAATTCAAAGTTAGTTTAGAAATTTCAAACAGTGATCAAACAGAAAACCTCAGTAAGTATCAAAATTTCTCTAAATTATGACAAGACATATTAACACATAAGAACAAAGTATTACTATACTACAATAACTACTCTTGCAAACTCTTTTGCAAGCACTCAAATATTACTGAATAAATTCTAGTAAAATTTAAACCTACTTATTCCAGATCCTACTGGACCCATGTTAGAAGCTCCTATTCTTCCTGCAATCATTGCACTGCCTAAACAAGGATGGAAAGATAATATACTAATTAATTTGAATAATCGTATTTTAAAATCCCCAAGGTACTATGCTCTCAGATGTACAGTAACCAAAAAATATGTCTTCTAGAAATAGGGTTCAAATATATAATATACTGAAAAAGCGAGCAAGTACATTAAAATTCCTAAAGTATTTTTCATCAAGTAATAAATTATGTGAAACATTATTAACTTCCAATTGTTCACAAAAAAAAAGGAAACAGACTCTGAAAAATACGACCTGCAAAAAGAAAAGGAGAAATATGCAGCCAGCCCTACCAAGTCTACCAAAGGAATCTCCAAAGCCTCGATTTATTCCAATATCACCACGTCCAAAATCTCTCTCCATGCTACTAGTCATCGCACCACGGTACAGCTCTGAAAAGATTATGCAACAAATTAACCCTTTTTCAAGTGCATCAGAGTACATG
This sequence comes from Phoca vitulina, assembly GCF_004348235.1. NCBI lineage: Eukaryota > Metazoa > Chordata > Mammalia > Carnivora > Phocidae > Phoca > Phoca vitulina. Next base: position 15,870,672 of record NW_022589723.1, read on the forward strand.
GTAATCCATTTAGGAAAATTTTGAAACTAAACTGAAAAGACAGCAAAAGTCACAAATACAAAAACGTCCGTGATTTACCAACTTACCTCACATGCCATATAATATGCCCAGTCCCATCATGCCTGTCCCTATTCCCTATGCCCATATGCCCTCCGAAGACATCTACAGTACCCATTCCTACATTTACCTACCTCCCATTCGGCCAACTCCTCCAAATCCTCCCATGCTATTCATTGCTTCCAGACCACCAAACCCAATTCCTATGGAATAAAGATTAATTCTGAGATTTGACTGTCAGTTATATAGCCGAAAGGTACATTTTGTAAATGTTAAGTCTCATCAGTAAGCTCTTCATCCACCCTACCTTGTCCAGGGGCTTCTTAACACATCAATTTCCACATCCCTTAAGTATGTACCAGGCTCAATTTCTGCTAGCAGCCTTTAGGTGTGAGCCAACAATAAACCATGATGTTTTTTCCTTGGAATTCTCAACACAGCTTCTAATTTACTAAAAATGGTGATGGGTACATACAAAAAACAAATGCTTATACATACCTCCTCCAATTCTATTCATTCCTCCAAAACCTGGACCATCCATTCCCATACCTCAAATAAAATACACAGTATGTACGTTCAGTCAATCTTATTTTTATGACTAAAGAATGACATAGCGCAATACAGCAAAAGATACCACTGGCCTAGTCATGATGGAACGCTAGAGAAGCAGCAGGGCACAGGTGGCTTGTGTGTTATGCCACATCAGCTGTCTAAGCATGAGTCTTCAAAGAGGCTTCTATGAATATTTATTGAATGAGAAAACAAAAGTCACTGGTCACACTCACATTCAAGCAGAGAATATCTAGGACTAGGTAACCGTTCCCTCTTTTTTTTTTTTTTTCAACACACCACACAAACACAAATATCACCAGAGCAGATTGAGAGATCAAGTCAGAAAGTAAGGACTCCTTACATGGCAGCTAAGGGAGCAGTAAAAAACTAAAAATAAAAAAGCATGTGTTTAGGAGGGTGGAGGGCCTAAGAGTAAGGGACAAAGTTTCTATCTGTTTGGGTCAGAATGATTACGGTATAGCTACCCTCATAATTTACAGGTTTAGCTATAGCATCTCAGCAAAAACAGGAAATCTGATAGCATTTATTAGCCCATCAATTAAGACACAGTTCTTGAAGTATGGTCTGGGGTCCAGTAAGTCAAAACTATTTCATTCATCACATAATATTAAGATATTTGACTGTTTTACTCTCATTCTCTCATGAATATAAGGTGTAATTTTCCAGAAACTACATGTTGTATGATACTCTAACAAACTAAATGCAGAAGCAGATACAAGAGCATGGGATGTCTTGCATTAAACCAAACATTAAAGAGATGTACAAAAAAGGTAAAACAATGCCACTCTTCTCACTAATTTTTTTGTATTGGAAAATACAACTTAGTTTCTTAAAAATTATATTTATATTAACACGAGTTTATTACTGTTATCTTAAATACATAAGTAGTTTTAAATTTCTAAGTTTTAATTTCTAATACAGTAAATATTGACAAACATAACTACATAAATGAAAGCACTTTGGGATCCTCAACGAAATTTGAGAGACTAAAGGGGTTCTGAAACCACAAAGTTTAAAAAACTAATCTTCAAAGACAAACTGTAAATTAGTCCAGGTAAAGAGCCAAACAGCTCTCTGGAAAGCTACCTTCCCAGCTATACATATAAATTTCACCTGCTTATGAGAGGGTAGCATGTCAGTCAATACAAATACTGTATATCCACAACACACAAGGCACTACATTTAAACATTTGCCTTCTGCCTTACAGACGTTTTAAAATCCAAAGTGCTAAAAGACTAGCTACAACACAGATGGCCTCTGAGGAACCTGACTGACCTTGGCTCACCCTCTTTCATGTTCTCTGCTCTTGAGGTTTCATTCTTTTTTCAGGCTGAATGACATCCTAAATGCTCAACTATAAACAGAGTCCTTTGAACATTATTACAAACTAGTAAATGTAAGCTTTGTAATCTAGCAAATGTACCATTTAAAAAGAAATAATGTGAGAATACTCACCACTTGGACCTAAATTTCCCATTACACCACCTATGTTCAACTGGCTGGCACTAATAGGCTGTCCGCCTGGACCAAGTCCCATTCCAATGCCTCCAAGACCGCCTAAAGCATAAATAAGAATATTACTAACCCATATATAATTAACTAACTGGCACTAAATAAATTTTTTAAAGCTAGATGCCTGTAGTAAAATTTCTAAAATTTTGCAAATTTGCCAATAAGAGCACTGGTTCTTGCTTTCATCAGAATGCAGCCCACTGAAGCCTCACTATAATACCATTTATTAATGAGAAGTGTTTTATGAAGCAGGCCCATCTTATATCCTGGGTTCAAGGCATACTGAAAAGGATTAATGAAATACCAAGAGGATTTTGAATAATATTATACACCTTATAAATGATATACATATCTGAAAATGAGAACCTTGCTCAAATTTGTAGAACCACTTAAAATAGAAGAATTACTTTTAAGATGCTTTAAATCAAACTAAAAAGTCAACAACAATGACAACATAATATTGAATAAAACAAACGTTACATTATCTGGTTTTGTCCATGACATATTTATTGACATTTATATGGCACCCTAAGTGTTTTCACATCTATTTTCCATAGAGGAGGAAATTTTTGAGACTTTAAGTTACTTGTATAATGCCATTTAGCTATGGGATTAAGCTAGGACTAGAATTTAAGTTTTCTTCTCTAAATCTAGTATTCTTCTTACTCTCTCTTAAAATAAACTAATTAAATTTGTTGAAAATAGACTTTAAGAAGTTGATTTCACAACCTTAAAGACTTAACATTTGAGTGGGAACTATTTTATTCTACTAAATCTGAGTATGGCTTTAAAGTTCTTGCTAGTCAATGTAGCAATTAAGTGGCAGGGGCTGAGAAAATGATATACCATATATATTTTTTAAAAGATAAAGTACAGAAGCATGTTGTGTTAAGTTGGAAAGATTAATGTGATCTGGTAAATGAAATACCTTTTTTCAGCTCAGTTCCTAAAAATGGTCTAACTGAAAGCAATAGCACATTTGACTAACAGCAATCTCATGTCTATACCTAAAACTCCTATTTTTATCTCTGATATCATTCGTTATTAAAAAGAACCAGGACTCCTTGAAATTAGGCCAATCCCATGTCTCTAGGACCAAAAAAAAAAAAAAAAAAAATCCTCCCAAATCTGGGAAATCAAGTTTTACCAAAAGTAAGAGTATCAGCAGCATAGGAAATGAGAAGGCTCCCACTTAACAAGTTACAATAATTTGAGCAAAATAAGAGAAGGGAAAAATGAGGACATTAATAATGATTAGAACAACAAACTGATTCTGTCAAAGTCTATGAATTCATATTATATCTCAATGGAGAAGAATATATAAAAACATGAATCTCAAAAGAACAGATAGAGAAGAAGTCTGAATACAACAGAGGATATTTTTTTATCTAAATAAATAGAAGAGTACTAATAGTGCAAAAATAAACCAGAAGCCCCTGCAGAAAGCCAGGCAGGATCTTGAAAGATGATAAATAATAAGTGATAAGGTAAATTTGGTTGAGGGAGAAAAAGACTGCTCTGTAAAGAAAGAAAAGGCAATATTCAAAAACACATGAGCTGAGAATCTTCCAGAATTTACTTTAAAAAAACTGAATCCTCATATTGTGAAAGCTCAATAAAAAGTAATTCATACCCACATTGTAGAAAACTGCATACCAAAGACAAGTATCTTAAAATCAGCTACATGAAGAACAAAGATATACCTATAAAGAAAGGACATTTCAACTGATAGTTGACTTAATATAGCAACTATGGAAGCCAGAAGACTGGGATATTTTCAAAGTGCTGAGACAAAATAACTACCAATCTTAAACTGCAAACCAGCAAAACTATCTTTGAAGATATTTATAGACTATCCAAAATTGAGAAAATTTACTAACAACAGATCCTCATTGAAAGAGCTTTTAAGATATATCCTTCAGGGAAAACAAAATTAGTGCCAGGGTCTGTGAAAGCAGAGAAAGGTAAGATAAAAAAAATGGTAAATAATAGTAATGTCTAATTTGGGGGACTAAAAAAAGCAATACAGAACTAAGACAACGAGCAATAATAGCACCTAATTCAGTAGAAAAGTGATCAGAACTGAAACATTCAAAGGTCACTCTATTATTGAATAAAAGAATTACATTAACTCCAGACTTCATATCACTATATTAAAAATCCAGGATAACCACTAAATGAGAAAGCAAGATAGGAGAAAAATATTTGTAAAAAAAAACAGAAAAATATAATACAAAATAAGATAATGGGCAAAAATCCAAATAAATCAATAAATGTGAATAAACAAAACAAAGCTGTTGTATCTATATTAATATTAGACAAAAGACTTAGTTACTAAAGATAAAATCATTTTAAAAAATAAAATTTTGATTCATTAGGAAAATATATCAGTTCTGAACTTGGATGTACCTACTAAGTTAGTTTCAAAATACTTAAAGTAAAAACAAGAAAAAATGAGACAAATCCAACATTCTAGTGGGAAATTTTACCATATACAACTCTCAGTAATTGACAGCACAAGCAGACATGATTATTAATAGAGACATAAGAAAATGTAAATGATTAACAAACTTGATTTAATGGACATATATAGAACACTGCACTCACCAAGCACACCTGGAATATATATTACAATAGTGCCATATAGTAGGCCATAATGCAAAGTCCAAATTAATTCCAAGAATCACAATCATATCTTCTCTGGCCACACTGTTTAGTTAAAAATTAGTAAGAAAAAGCCCCATACAGTTAGAAACTCAAAAATATATGGCTTAAGAAGAAATCATAATAGTAATTTAATAAAAACTAAATCACAATAAAAATACTCCATACTAAAACCTGTGTACAACAGCTACATTTAATAGTTATAACTACTTTTACTAGAAAAGAGAGGCTGCAAAATTAGTGAAGTAAACATTCAGCTTAAGGAATTTGGACAAAAATAAGAAACTAAACACAAAGAAATAGAGAGAAGAAAGTATTAAAGCAAAGAGCAGAAATTAAGATACAAAAATGAAATTCACTTCTTTGAAAGCACTAATTAAACTGAAAAATCTAAGCAAAACTGACCAAGAAAAAAGAGAAATTGCAAACCTTTGGAATTTATCAGAGGGAAGAACTATAGATGTAGCAGAAATTTAAGAGACTATTTTATGCCAAAGATTTGAAAATGAACAAAAATGGTAAAAATCTTAGAAAAATAGAAATAACCAATACTGACTCAAGAAGCAATAGGAAATATGAACAATCATTAGTTCAAGTCTTCCCCCAAATAATACAGGAAGGCCAGACAGTATTACAAGTAATTTCTCATGAACACTGAGAGAACAGATTATTCTAACAGAAAAAGAATAAATACTCCCCAACTTAGTACTGTTTCTAATGGCCAAAAACTAGAATAACCTAAAAAACAAAAAAATATATATAATGTGGTATTAGCAAGTTAAAATGAAGGAACTAGAGCTACAACTATCAATATAAATGCATCTCAAAAACGATATTCAACCAAAAACAGCAAGCTGCAGAATAATATATACAATATGATGTCACTCACCCCAAATTTTATATCCAGCAAAACAATTTCATGTAGTGTTTATGGATGTATAAATGCGTAGCCAAATGACTAAAGCCTAAGTGATAAACACTATATTCCTTAAGTTGTTCCTCTTGGTATGGTATATCTGGTGGTCAGGAGAGAGGGGGAGTCTCAACTTTATCTGTAAAATTTTACTTAAAGAAAACTCATCTAAAACAAATATGGCCTGTGATAACTACAGAAGTAATTTTATTTTTGTCTGTATATTTAAAATATTCTATGATTAAAAAACTTTAATAAAAACCAGAGACGGTATAGTAAAATAGTAAGAACAAGAGCTAGTATTTTTGAGTATGTACATTATACCAGAACTGTTCTAAGTGCTTTACATATATTAACTCATGCAACACTCATGCCAGACCCATGATAAAAGTGCTATTAGCATCCTCATTTTGCAGATGGAGCATTGAGACAAAGATGTTAAGTACATTACACTGTGTTATAATCATTTGGAAAACAATTTGATAATACTGATCAATGAGCATACCTGAGAACCTGTATATCTACTTGAAGGAAATAAAAAACATACCAAATATTTGTATACAAAGACATGAATTACTCTGTTGATAATTAAAGAGAAAAAGTTAAAACAAATATACCAAACATAACTGCAAAATAATTATGGAGCATCTATACATAGACTATTATACACTGAAATAATTATGGAGCATCTATACGATAGACTATTATACACCTAATAAAAATACTTGGAAAGAATTTTCAACATGGAATACTGTTTATTAATGTTAAACACACACAAAAAAATACAAAATTATTTATATGGTAGTACTCAACTATGTAAAAAAATATACATATAAAGAAAGGCTAGGAAAGATACACAAAAATGTTATAATGGAGTCTACTTGTGGTAAAATTAAAAGGACTCCTCTTCCCTTCATGTATATGAACTTTCCAATTTTTTTTTTAGTATGTATGGCTAGTATAACCAGGAAAAACACCAAAAAAAATGGTACATACTTATCTTTTCACTCTTCCTCATCAACATGACAACCTACCTCCATAACTCCTAAAACTAACCCTAAACTGAGGGCAATGTGCGATATAGGCACAAAAATAAAGAGTTTTGCTTAGCATATAATAAAATTGAAAAACAAATACTCTGCACTGTTTCTAATAATAACTTTTACTTACGTGGTAACTGTGGTGTTTTACTATCATGTGAACGGTAGTCTTCATGAGGGACAGACTTGTCATCCTAATTGCAAAAAAAGTTTATTATATGGTTAATTCATAACTGAAAGGATCTGTAATGCAAAGGAGAGCAGATAAAAGATTTGAAGAGGTTGGAGGGTTGAAGTGATATATAGGAACTCACCATTTTCACATGCATAGGTCTATCAAACAAAAACTGCCCATTGAACATAGCTGTTGGTTCAGTCAAGGAAACTCAGTTAAGACTATAAAATTATACTTGAACACACATTTTGAATAATCTTAGAGTCAGACTACCTCTATAATTTTAACATCTTTACTACTGTACTTATTTGTATTAGTCTCTTCCATATACTCAAAGAAAAATCTTGAATTCTTTGCTTTACAGTTTTACTTTATAAATAAAATATAATCTAATTCAACCACTGAAAAAAGAAAATTAACAAGGTTTCATTTAAAGCAACTGCATTAATGTACAATGGATTACATTAACTGTCAACAGCAGATATACATACAATTAGTTGTGGTAGGAAGAGAAAGTAGAAAGAAGTTCATACCAGGCTTATGCATAGCTAATTCAAGTTTTAAGAGTGACTTTAGTACTTGGACATAGTAAAGGTTTTATGTGCTGGAGACTAAAGTCTAATACACATTTCTAAACCAGGCAACCTTAAATTCCATGACCCCCACAAAATGGTATCAAGCTTCTTCAACCTTATTAAATAATGCTAAAGTGTAAATCAGGATACAAATTGCTTGAACTGCTTCAATTGCTTGTTCAAAAGTGACTGTGCCCATTCCTCTGCTCTTGCCATCTTTGTCTTCTTTAATATCTGCCCGCTTTACAGTTCCAGCTATGCTGAACACCTCCTTTAGCTTCTTCCAACCAACTTTGAAGTCAAGCTTAACATAAAATTATATAAAGTTACATACCTAATAAACCCTTCTTCCCATTTATAAATAATACAAACAAATCTTTTCTAAACTGTCAAAACTATAAAGAAGTATACTTCTTGTTAGACAGTACATCAAGAATATTCAAGTAAAAACATCTTCAGTTGTTTAAAATCAATTAAGCTACATCCACATTGTTCCTTCTCCTGAATTTTTTTTTAATTCCCGAAATAGTCTCTCAACTGCCCAATCCTGTTTTATACATTTGAAACTTGCACATCTATTTTTACTGAGAGAAATTCAGATTTTGGAAAGTATTGTTGATATCACTGACTTTCAAAAGCTTTGAACAAATGACAAACCAACTACAACGTGCACATTCACAAATATCAAATAACAAAGCTAAAGAAAGAAATCCATTTCCCAATATGAACAAAAATCACATATAATGCAAGTAAATATTTTCAAGAACTGCTTAGGTATTTATAAATTCCACAGTTCTCTTTTAAAGAATCCTACTCATATTTACACCCTAATCTTACATATATAGACTTAAACTGGGTTCGAGTTTACAATAATTACTGTTCCACTTACTTTAGTTAAAAATAAGCAAAATGTTCTATAAACCTACAGCCCATTCATCTAATTTAATAATCTCATGATTAGAATTAAATACTGAATGACAAAATTTTAGGCTAAAGCTTAAACTTACATTAGCAACAAAAATTGTGGAACCAAGTCTACCAGCCTGCAAATTACTGATAACCTCAGGAGGAATGTTTGGATTATTGAGAATGGAAGGTGGTAAATTCATCAACCCCGATCCCATATCGGGTACATGTCCTCCTGGAAATGATCCTCCTGTTCGTTGCAATGCCCTACGAGCATTTTCTCCATCAGGATCCTATAACACACATTGAATGTTAAATACCACTAGACACATCAATAAATCTGTATCATTAAAATAACAACTTCAAATTCTACAGTAGCTATCCCAACTGGCTCAAATTATTGGCTCTCTTGAAGAGTGAGCTTTTTTTCTTATCCAGGGAATTCAGTCCCATAAAAACCTGTGGACAGACAAAAGATTTCAGTCTCCAGGGGTGTCAATTAAATACCTCTTTCCAATCACTAAAGTCACTTAAGAACTTGAAATTAGTTTAATTTTGCCCTCATACTAGTGTACAAATATATGACACAACACATAAATATACATAATTCAAGAGGAACAAAATACTTACTGTTGACTCTTTTCTTTCCGAAATGCAGTAATGGTGAATTCTCACCACTGGATGCCCAAGGCAATGCCAAATCAGACTAATTCAAAGCTTTGCAACAGTGGAACAGACTGTTATAAAACCCAGGAATATTGGGGTAAAGGGGAACTTTTATAATGTGTAAATTTCATTCCTAAACAAAATATAATTACCCACTTTCCAACCTTTTTCCTTCCTCAACAATGATTATGATCTGACAATTGATTATTACCAAAGATGAAGAGGTGGGGGAATGATAAAGAAAGGCTAAGTGTCCAAGTGAAGAATAATAAACACTGCTTTTCATTAAGTTCCATTAACTTTATAACAGAAATACTCTACCTTTAAACAAAACTAAAAAAGCGAATTTAAACGTACTTCTCACTCATCTCACTAGGTGGAATGCAAAAAACAAACAAAAAAAACACATAAACACACTGATAGACTATCATCTGCAATACCAAATGAAAATGATAAATGTAACCATCAACGCTGCTCTGCTGGTCTCAGTCTAGGGATACTAATAAAAAGAAAGCTGGATAACCTTAAGAAATTCTCTAGGAAGGCTGGGAGGATAGAAGGTGAAAAAGTAAATGCAATAAAGGTATACCAGCTTCCAAAGTATTTCCTCACCATGAAAAAATAAAAAGAAATACAGAAGTAAAGAAATACATGTTTTCAAAAATGCTATAAAATTTTTAAGTTAATAAATAATAAATGCTTCAGGTCTAACTAAAGCTTCAAAAACTTGTACAAATGCAAAATTTAAGATAGTGGTTACCTATGGGGAGAGGAGGAGGGACAGGAGAGGTGCTTCATAAACTATTAAGATAGGTTGATTGTCCTTAACATCTTAACATTAATAAAGCATATTCTTATATTTCTCTCTTTATATTTCACATATATATAAATACGTGTACACACAAAAATATATACATACACATATAAAATACATAAAACATATATAAAATACAATTTATCTAAAACAAATTAACCACTATATAACATGATTTTTATTCCTCTTTTCCCCTTGGATGACAGCCTGCCAGTCACCACCAGCTATTGCTATTAGAGGGCCTATAAGCTTTTAACTGCTACTAACCCCCATTTAATATAATGAAAAAATACAATTCTAATATCTGGTAAGGAACACTGGAAATATATTTTCCTTAGTATTTTCTCACTAGTAGTTTTAGCCCTGAGCTCAGCCACCCCTCTGTAAATTAGATATTCCCAGAAAAGGGACCTTTATGATATTAATCCAAAAAAGCTAACTGGATAAAGAATACCTCTTCATTTAGCTAGGCCAAACTCAGTTATTTTTCTCTCTTAAAAAAAGTTTAAAATGGAAGTATCCTACATCAATTTGGATCACATAACTCTATATTAGGGTCTCTGAAATATTACTGAGGATCTATGATGTGCTAAAACTTAAAATAACAAACAACATGGGCTTGACCTTTAGCATAAAAACCACCACTTAAATAGCTGGCATAGACTACAACAGTCTAAACTTTCTCTACTAATTCTCCACTTCCCAGTCAAAATATTAAAAAGGAAAAATAAAGAATGAAAGAACCCCCAGACTCAAAACAGAATTAGAGGAATTCAGAAGCTGACTCCAATAAAGGGATTTGGGATACTTGTATTTGTTGGTGGCATGGCCTTTAATTTTAAACTATTATCACCTCATACTCAGGATCAAGAGACCAACAACCAGTAACATTCCCACCTTGGACAGGAGTAACAACAATTATTATTACAGCTAACATTTATTGTGTAGTTATTTAATATTTTGAGCACTATAATAACATCACAATCATAGTAGCTAACATTTATCAAATGCTTTATATATATTAACTCTCTGAGTCCTTATAAAACTATCAGATAGCTTCTAATATTATTCCCATTTCAGTGATAAGGAAACAAAGAAATAGAGAGTAATTAGAGTTAGGCAATTTGTTAAGTAATTAAAGGTAAGTAATTTGCCCTGAGTCACAGATTATCTGATACCAGAGCCTGAATTCTTTACCATGTTATCTCATTTAATCCTCATAAAAACCCTATTAGGTGAGTCCTATCATTAGTACTATTATAATTACTGAGGTTTAGAGAATAAGTAACATGCCTAGTCACAGAGTTAGAAAGTGACAGAGGTGGGACTCAAATCATTACTATACCAAATTAAACTGTGACCCACAGTAATGCTCTACTACCATTGACTTGCAACCTTGCTGGTGGAGACTCATCGGGGTCCTAACATACAATCTCAATCATTTGTAATACAGACTTTAGCAAAAATATATACGTAACTGGTCTGTGATCCAACTATTCAGATAAGAGTAACAATATGAACTAAAGGAAGACATGAGAATGACTTCTGTTCAAGCTAATCATTACCAAGGTCAAAGTATAAATAGTTTTTTATCTATCTTCTGATCATTCTCTTTTCAACGGATTTATACTGCTACAGTTCCATACAAAGGGAATACCTCCACTTTAGGGGTTTCCAAGTTCCAATTCCTAATTTCACTAACTGATTCATAAGTTTTCTTAAATTTTAATCTGGCACAGTTTCAAGGTAATTTTAATTAAAAGTGAGTATCAATCTTATTCAAAGCCATAAGGTATTTGCATTATTAAGCAACCTTTTATTATCAACTACAAGAATATCTATTATATTTCTCAAATTAAGCAATACAATCTAAAAACTGAAAATGTCTATACCAAATAAAGTCAGCACCTAGAAGTTCGCCATCTTCAAATATCTGAAATTTTTTTAATCATGTACCCCTGCTTATAATAACTTACAACAAATCAAATATATAAAACTGCTTAAAGGCAAATAGGAAACCATGTACAAGCAAAACTGTGATCAATTATATAAAGCTTTGATAAGCATCTATGTTAAAAAAAAAGTTATAGTCAGAGAAATACATCCCCAAAGATGAAAATCAAAGAAAACATGTCCTTACATTCAAAAGTTTAAATTATTCCAAATATAAGAAATCTTACCTCTTTAATATTCAGGGGTCTTCCACTAAGATCATATTTGTTCATAGTTTCTAGTGCTTTCTTTACAAATTCTTCATCTTTGAATTCAACCACACTTAATGGGGAAAAAATTTATAGGAAATGTTTATTTACTAAGTTTTCTTTTTCCCAATCAGAAGTTTAAATTTGACTTAAGATACTTTAAAAAAAAATTCTTACCCACAACCCTATATCCAGGTAGATTTGTCAATATATGCAAAAGAAAAAAAGTTTTAGATCAGTAGACGAAGTTAACAGCAGACTGTAATATTTAAGTCATTAAAAGCAATCAATAATACAATTACATTTTGTCTTTTACACTTCCAGAACATAATAGGCAAGTGACCACAAATTTTCTGTCAATGTTTAAATCTATCTATTTAAGACAGTAAAATCTAGCATTTAACAATCTTGAAGCAAATATTTACTCTTAGAGGACTCTTCTTTAAATTAAAACTGAGTAGCGTCATTGCACAAATTCAATCAAAAGCAACTCAAGGAAATAACTGAAGGTTTCAACATACCTATTCTTATACTGTTACAAGTATTTTCAAAAGATGTATGATGCGCAAATTTTATGTTTATCTTTCAATTTTATTAAAATCAAAATAGGAAATAACCTCATTTTTAACTAAGTTCTCTATTAGAGAAAACTGGCTGCACACAATTTAACAGCATCCAGTTTAAGTACATAAAAAAATCACCTATGCTAAAGAAATTCATAGAACCATTTTAAAATAATTGTCATTATTACTGAAGTGCCATTTGAATGTGATGACAAAGCTTTCCTCATGCACCCAACTGGTTTTTGCAATATAATTTAACACTTTTAAAAGCTTTCCATTGTATTCTTCAGTGTATTGCTTTCTTGTTGCTAAAAATCAAAATCTACTATCAACCAATTCCTTCTATGTCAATTTAATCATCAATGTCATTCATACCAATTGGTCAGAGCCCTGCCTCTTATGTAGTCTTCAGGCTACCAAATTAAGTTCTTCAATATAAGTTTCAAACATACATTCTGAATTAACACCTTTAAGCTATGGGCTTCTCACAGAACTCTTAGGGAATATTATCAATTCAGTAACTTTTAAAATATCCTTGAAGACATCAAAACACAACAAAAAAAATCCTATATTAAAATCTATTGGCTAAGAAGAAGCATTACCTTAGAGCATTAGAAAAGTGAATGCCCTTTATGAAACCCATCCCTTCCAGGCAGCTAGTTTGGTTTGGATAAGTGTCAGACTTGCTAGTATAAAGCCTCAAATCTTGCATAATAAAGTAAAACAAAATGAAACTTAAGTTTCCAAAAACTGGTACAAATATTATACAAAAAAGTAAACTGCTGAGGAACTTTTAAACCTCAAGCAGATATTGCCCACAGCACTTACCCTTGATTTTCCTTCCGCATCCTTAAAGAGCTCCACGTATGTAACCTCACCAACTACATAAGACATACAAAAGGAAGATACCAAGAAACAATACATTTAAACACCAATATCTTGCTTTACTGCACACCTGTGCACAACTCTACAGAAAAGCACCTATTATTCACCAACAATCAAAACCAGACCAACATACCTCCTATCAATGGCTATGTAAATTTAACTAATTTTCTGAAATGTACATCATCCACGTTCTCTAAAAAAAGCTAACAACCATATTAACCTAATTCATACTACAGATCATATTTTGGCCAGCATGATATAGTTGGTGAACAAATGCACATATACATACAAATGGTCCCTTAGCCTATCGTATTAAAAACATCAACATTAACACTTTTCAAATAACTTTGGTCGCCTACACACAACAGCTGTTTTAAGGTGACTTTCTACCTGAATGTCTTCAATCATATTTGCCATCAGTAAACTAAATTTACAAGTCATGCTTCACAGCAAGCCACACACTTTCTAAATAAAGTCAATGAATAAAACCAATCAAATAGTTGTCACCTTACAACAGATACACCAATGCAAATTTTTTTTTTTATTTATTAGAAGAGATCAGCCTCAAAGCCAAGTACATAGTTTGCAGGACTGTTGAAACTCAATTTTTCAAGAGATAACAAAACTAACTTTTACAAGATCAAATATTAAAATTATTTTTCCCCAAAACCAACCATGTATATAAAATGAAGGTTTTCAGGTTATTCTAAAAACAAAACTGCAACAGCAGTAACGCAATTTTAATATAGAACTGCAGAGACAGCATCATGGCATTCATGACAATGCAAACAAAATGAACTCCACAGCCAGATTCCAGACTCCACCAAGATAATAACAAAACAGCTTTTGGAAAAAAATAATCAGACCTTATTATTCATACTTTAACACGCTAAATGTATTGCTTAACTAATGCAATAGTCCTTTAAAAATCTATAAAAACTTCAACTAGACAAAGCAATCACTTTAACAAAGTTCTTGGTGGCATGCATATGCTGGCTCACTACTATACCACTAAAATGGGAAAAAAAAACTTCATTTATCCATATGACTTTGTAATGAAATTGTGTCAAGTGAAAGAGAAGGAAAAGATTAATTCATGTCAAGAAATAAACAAAAATCAATTTTTTGAGTCTGTGTGGCTCAAGGGAATAAAAAACTTTTACTTAGTTCCCTCCCCCTTCTATATGAAGATTATCCAACAGTGGGTTTATCAGGGATGGTTACCTTTTTCTCTCATTAGATCTTTAATAGCTTGCCATTTCATGTCATATGGGATGTTGCTAATGAAAACTCTGTTTCGATTTGGACCCTTCTTTTCCCCAGTGCCTGAATTCTTGTCTTTTGAATAAGGATGAAATCTATTGGCCTTCTTATTTCCTGAAGATTTTTCTTTTAATTCAGATTTATCTTCTTTGACTGATTCATCATTCTCCCTATGAATTAAAAACAAAACAAGAAGAAAACCTCAGTCATGTTTCTAATAATAGAAGCCTACATTACATAAATATTTTATATTTATCACTTCACAAAACTCTCCATTAAGTTACACCTTAGCAAAGCAGCTGGAGAGTCAGCTTGCTTGCTTTGAAATTACCCAGTGCCATTTCAAAGCAAGGATTTGGGCATCTTACCAAACTTCTCATTTAACAATCCTTTTTTTCCATATTAAATAGCTGCAGCATCCAGTCTCCCAGCTGCTCCCATCATACTACTTAATAAATATTATTAGAACCTAGCAAGAGGGGAAAACGGGTGATTTTATTCCTACAATAGATATAACTGCCTTCTTTAAAGAAGCATTAACTTCCTGAGCTTCAATCAGAACTCTATAAAGAATTAATTTGCAAAAGGATACCCTGAAAAAAGTTCCATCTCCTTAAGGTTAATAGTTTTGTCACATAACTTTTCTCCTCCTTGCTTAAAAACCTAACTAAAATACATAGTTATATTATCTATATATGCATACATTCCCATATGACTTGTAAATTTTTTCTATTCCCAATTTTGATCAATGTAATTAATTGATAAGGTATACTAATATTTTCATACTCAATATTTTCTGTGTATTAACTTATAAACTAGGATAGGGTATCTCATAGAATCATACAATTTTTACTGGTAGTTATTACCTAGAAGGTGGGATGGAGTGGGAGTGGAGATGGGAAGCAGTACATAAAGGCAACACAAATCAGAATTTTATAAATCTACTTTTTAATGAGACCCTAACTGGAAAAATATTTAATTTATAAGACTGCAATCATAATGCAACTATATGATGCTACCCACCAACCATCCATAACATGTAAATATATGCTTAAAGTAAATCTTACAGATAAAAATCTGGGTATGTATTGTAAAAATGCAATTTTTTAAAAATTACTTTTTAAAAAAAGTAATCTTTTTTTACAGAAGAAATAACAATAGGTTTCTTTTAAATCACTAATTATTCTAGTGAATCTAAAACTATTTAATTAAAACTTCAATTTAAAGTAATTTTCCAAGCGGTGCCCCGGTGGCTCAGCTGGTTAAGCATCCGACTCTTTATTTCCGCTCAGGTCATGATCTCAGAGCCCTGCATCTGGCTCCGCATTGGGTGTGGGGCCCTTAGGAATCCTTCTTTCCCTCTCCCTCTGCCCCTCCCCATATGTGCTGCCCCTCCCCCCAGGTTCTCTCTCTCCCCCTCTCTAAAAATATAAATAAATAAATAAATAAATAAATAAATAAATAAAGTAATTTTCCACAAACATATACTAATAAAAATCTCTGGGAATGACATTCAGAAATCCAAATCTTTTAAAGCCTCTGGCGTATTCTAACAACAAAACAGGCTTCATAATCCACGCTCTAATTTATCTTTTAAGCCAAGCAACTGTGGGAATCTACACACTGTAGTGCTCCACACACACTTATTGTGGTCATCTGTTCCATGATATACTGAACTTTCTAGGCACTACTTTTCTGAACAGGTAACAACACAGCCATAAACATACTATGTAAAATTCTGTAAGAACAAAAACTATCTGCTTTGCTATGAGCAGCATCTAGCATTGTGACTGCACATACCATGTCACTCAATAAATATTAATTTTTGAATGCATGAACAGTCAATTAAGAACCCATCCTAATCTGAGCACAGATGGTGCTGCTGTCTGCCAGAAAAACTGCTAAAATCAAGGAAGAGACATTAAGGGCCAAACTTGCTCTGCCACCTTTTCAGACCTCGAAAGGGGCACCTTTCCTGTCAAACATCTCTCACCAGAAATGGCACAGCCTAGAAGTGGTCTTCACAGCTGTCCAACTCCACCAAGTACCTACCTGTCTGAACAGTGTGCCACTTCTGAAAATGGCAGGAAGCAGCCAAAAGGTACAGAGGCCTTTTCTCTGGTTTCTGAGTACGGTAGATACAGGAACTCTTCTTTTTAACCCCCCAAAGAGCTCATTTACATAGTAGACTGAATTCAATGAATGTCTTTATAAAATAACTAAGTCTCTGTTCAGGTAAGCAGACATCTATATAGTCTCTAGCTCAATGCGCCTTCTCCTACCTATTTTCTTCCTGGATGAAACCAATTATGAAAACGGCACAAGGTTCTGAAATGCTATGTTCTTCTATTTTTATATGAATGTTGTGTTTGCTTACAACAATCTGATAATTCCATTAATAATAAAGCAATATTAGGTAGGGTAGGATACCCTCTCTAAAATGTTTATTCCAACAATGACCAGAGAGAGCAATTACTTCAAGTTTTCCCCAATTAGCGGCATATTAAAGATACTGCTACACTGCTCATCTACAATGCATAAATTATCTATGGAAGGCAGATCAGTTTAGTGGCTAGAGGTATGGTCTGATTATTAAGAAACTAAGCTATAATTACTCAATTCTTCATCTCTTTTTATGCCATAAATACACGATGGGATAGACAGTTAAGATACATGTGAAAACTCTTATTAGAGAAATGATGCTACATAATATCAAATATTGGCACTATATCCAGAATTCCATGTAAGAATGCCCAAACTATTCATTTAAACAAACCCCCTTCTTAATGTACTGGAAATAAAGACTGTGACTATTTTAAGTGACGAAAATGTTATCTACTCTTAAGATGGAATTATGCCTACCCAAATTATAATATAAAATTCTGAAAAATCAATACTCAACATCAAGTAAGGAAACATAGTTTTAATATGATTTTAAAAACAGTGCTATAGTATGAGATCTAAAATTAAGCACAGTTCCCTTCTTTACTCCCAATATGATTAAAAAAAAAAAATACTACTCTACTTCAAACACTTCACCTTGCTTCAATGCTTAATATTTTACACAATATTTTATACCCTAATGTAACTCTCAATCTCTATATACGGTGTTACTTAATCACACAGAACTAATAAAGAGTTGTAACAATACTGCTATTTTTCCTCCTTGTCACTTAAGAAAAGGACAGTTGGAATACATTTTGGCATAAACAAAAAGACTAAGCCTAGGAAAACACCTTTGATTTCTTGTCAAAAGATGTGAACACGCCCATGAAATCCTCTGTGCCTAAGTTTCATGATCACAAAAATTCACATCTGCATTTCTTAAACAAATTTCCTGGGCCTTTTAAAGTAAAGGCCTTGAGGATACAAAGATGAATAAGACATGGTGGTCTCCATCCTCAATGACTATGGATTAACCTCAGAAAAGTCATTTCAATCTTTGTAAGTGGCACTCTGTTCACTTCTAAGTAAGGCAATATTTGGTAATTTTTATAATCTCTGTGAATTCTTATCCTTAAAATTATATGGTAATCAACTCAAGGGTTATGTGTTGGATTATTAACTACTCCTGTTGGTTCTTAGAGTCAAAAAAAGGTTGTTAGGTTGATGCAGGTAAATGTCCCTAGTTATTCAGTATGAGTGACCCATGCTGGACCACTATATATTATGGTTCTTATGGAATTGACAGTACAAGAAACCCTTGAGAGTAAATTTGCATCTTTACTCAACTTTTGGGAAAAGAGGAAGGGCAAGAGATGAATTATAAGCAATACCAAAGAATCTTCATTTGTATTTACTAGTAACATTTCTTAATTTCTTGACTTTATATTCTCTTCATCTTCAATTAGAAGTGAAAGACATTCTTTTCCTACCTCTGTCCTCTCCTGTCCAGGTAAACCAAAATGAGACTTTAAAAGGGATTACAGACTTTTAGTTCTGGGAGGTTTAGATGCCAGCTTTACCTGTACTGCCACTATTATACTAATCATACCCAAGTATGTAGGGCTTCTCTCTGTAATTCAAGGCTGTACTTTTTGTTCAGGAGAAAAGGGTGGCAAGCCCATTTTAGATATAAACAAAAGGCACATATTTTAAGTTTAGCATTCCAATGCTTTTTATTCGAATTTATGATGCCAAATCCCAGACAGCCAACATTTTCGCAGGCATGATAGAAAGTGCTCACTTTCCAGCAGCTCAGTTACTGAGGTGCACCACTTTGCACCTAAGAACAAATTCCACTGAGGTTGAATCTCTTATACCTGCACCTCTATTCTGCCTAGATGCAACTTATGCTATTCAAACCCAACTGAGAACAAGAGTGTCATAACTGAGCTGGGACAGCTACCTTATCTGCACTCAACCCCTACACAAACTAGTCCAGGTCTTACCCTACTGCTTTACACATTTTATACAAAAGAACATTTCTTTTTCCTATTTTAGTGTGACCATATGTTCACTGCTTTCTACTCTGAAGCATAACTGAGAGAAGGAAAAGGATGTTTTGGCTAGATTATTAACATACTTTCAACTTCAAGTTTAAAGAGCTGGGCACATGCAAAAGAATGCCTGATTCATATCCCCTACATAACAAGAACAATGGGGAGCATAATATTTTCTTATAACTAGAAATTATGGATTCAAGTCAACTAAATCCTTTATAAGCACTGATGACTGGGGCAATCTTAAAAGTAGCGGGCTTTCTTCAATTAAAAAAAAAAATCTTATTTTACCAATTTACCAAAATTAAGAACAAACCATCACACGATGAGTTCTTTAAAAATAACCTGCACGACTTAACAAACATTTGAGGGGCGGGAGTGGGGCGGAGCAAGACACCACGCACATTTCCCTTTCAGAATAACCTCTTACCAGTTCAAGAATAACACAATGGATTCAGGCTAACAGCACATTATTAAACTTCCTCTCGGCATATATCAGTTCAGAAATTAATATATACTTTGGAAAGCAACAATAAACACTGAACTTATAAAGCTCAGAATGAGGCCGGGAGAAGGGGGAATATTCCTTTTAAATACGTTCTCGGTAGTTAAGAGGACATGTCCGATGATGTCATCCCTAGTTACTCCCTAGTGATGAACACTAACTACAGTACTGGGCTTTAAAAGAGGGACCATTTTCCTGCAGACCAAGGCGGCCGCGGAGCTTTGCTCAAAGGTTCTCCAGCTGAAGTCTAGGAAGAAGGGGTGACCCGCAGCCTCGGGTTGGAAACAGGGGAGGGGCGTCCGCGCCGGGCTCACAGCCGGGCTCCCCCGGCATGGGGCGGGAGGGTAAGGCCTGGGAGCGGCCCGGCTTGCACCTGCTCCTCCCGCCGCCCACGGCCCGGGGGCGGTTATCCCTCACCGAGGCCCAGGACGGCTTCGACCCCCCCACAGGCCGACTCCCCGCCCCCCCCCCCACACTGCCCCGGTCCCCAGAGAAAAAGACAATACATTTTAACGCCATTGGAGCTGCTGCTGTGCTGCGGCGGCTGCTTCTCCGGCTCCGGCGGGTGCGGTTCTCGCCGCGGCTCGCCCGGCTGCTCCACGGGCTGCTGATGCGGAGTGTCGTCGCCAGCGGCCCCGAGCACCTCGGGCTTGTCGGCGTCCGCCATCCCGCTACCGCTGCCTCCGCCTCCGCCGCCTGCGCTAAGGGGCTCCGAGCGCTACAATGGCGGCGGCCGGGAAAGCGGTAACGGATCCCGATTTGAAAAGGCCCCGAGCGCTCAGTTGCCCGGATCTCGCGAGAACCGGTCGGAGCTAGGAGACTGGGAGAGGGTGTGAGCCTGATATGGGGGGGTGGGAGTGGAGGGGTAGGAGGGGAGGGGTGGGGTGGCGGCGGGTCAGGGCCGCCATTGCCACAGTCCGCCCTATTTGAGCCCGGGGAGGGCTTGACTTGTCCAGAAGACCCCAGTGGGGCCATGTTCTGACCACCAGCCCCATGTCGCTTGGCACCCAATGGGGTCTTCGCTTACAAAAGTCGGCTCTGAGTGCTAGAAATCCCTAGGGCTCTGAAACCCAGACTATTCAATTCATTCCTGGTAGGGGCAGTTTAAATTAAAAGAAGCACATACCACTTTGCATCTTTAAAGACGTCTGCAAATCTTCAGGCTCCCCTTAGAAATCCTTTGAATAATGCAAATAAATCACTTGCCACTTCAATGCCTAGGCACCCTGTGGACATTCAATAAATAGTTATTGACGACAGGTTGCAATTCACCAAAATGAATAGCTTTGAATTTCTTTGAATTCTGGTTGTTCTTAAGAAGGAGGCTTTCCTTTAGAACTCAGCTATCAGTTTACAAAAAGAAGACTGAAGTATTTGAATTCTCTGGGCAGCAACCAATGAGGAGAATCTATAATTTTAATAAGAAATCTTCTACTAGACTGTTTGATAATGGACGTTTTGGTTTGGAGTTGTGTTTATTCTATGTTGATGAAAATTATATTTGAAGCAGTTAATAGGCTTTCAAACAAATTTAATTACCATATGGAGTTTTAAACTATAGTCATAGATTTTTCCCCTAAATATGAAAAAGTAACCCGTTAAACTTAATCAACTCCTAACTCCTGAATACTGTAATAATATTTCACATTTAAATAACCTTTGTCAGCTGAAAAGTTTAAAGACCTTCCCAAATGCTCCTTTTAATAAAGAAGCAAACACATATGGTTTACATGCTTTGCAGAATATCACAGACACATTAGTGCTAAAGTGGTAGTTAGAAACTAATACTCAAGTAATACATAATTTCCTCATTTTTCCCCCGTTCTTTGACATTTTAATTATGTAGATTTCTTCCCTCAGCAAAAAAAATACCTTGGAACAGAAGAGTTGAGCTACTTCAGCAAACATACACACATAAAAATCAGAACAGTTTTAGTCCTGAGGAATACACTTGGTAACATACTGCTGTTTTGGGTGCTACTGACTTTATTTCATAAACGCAACACATGCTGTTGTAGTTGCTGCATGAGTTACTTCTCCTCGGTCAATCCCAAGACTTAGCATTTGGAATAGCAGAAAGGCATTGGATTTTGACACAGAAAACCTGGGTTAGAACCCCAGCTCTGCCACTTGTGCCTGTAACTTCTTGGGCAAGTCACTTAACTTCTCAATCTTTCTGTAATAAATAAGGATGATAATACCTACTTTACAGGGTTAAGATGAGAATTAAAAGAAAGCACTTTATGTAGGGCAAAGTGCTATATGAAAATAAAGTAGTAGTACAATTCCCTATCTCTCCAGGCTGAGCAGGGTTTTAGTCAAAAAGAAGTCAAGTGATTTTCCCATAGAACTGAATTATAAGTACTTTCAAAACATTCATCACCTTCTATTATTCTTTTGCTATAGTCGAATTTAATGATGAAAATGTAATCCTGCTGTCCCTGATACAGTATATTCTTGCAAAATCTTTCAATAGATGGAATTTAATATGTTTTAAGAGATCTTTATGCTTAAAACAGAGTAGTAGGCACATGAGGAATATGAAAATGCATATAACACTGTTGGGAGAGAACATTTATAAAAAGTACTATTTGAGTGCTATAGCAGAGATAAATGTGAAGCATAATTAAAATTTTATTTACAAAAAATTTTACTTACCAAGAGACTGATCTGCTTGCTGTAGTGTGCTAATTAAAATATTCCATCAAAATATTTTTCTTGATTGCTGAGCTTTTTGGCACCCCTTAAAATGTTGTGCCTAAGACAAATACTTCCCGTACTGTAACTTTGTCCTGGCCCTAATAAATGCAACGAAGGGCAGAGGTTAATTACTGCAGAGGGATTGGTGAGCATTTCATGGAGAGCTGGATCTTTAAAAGATGGGGAGAATTGGAGCAGCTTCTAAAGAGAAAATGATTAATACTACTCCATCAGATTGCTCTGTAAATGTTTCCGTCCTCTCTTGCTATCAATATTATACTTAGCTAAATCTGCAAAAAATAAAAAATTGATATTAACATTCTATTACTACATTCTATTTCTGTATTGTCCTTCCTTTCTCCTTCCTTCTTTCCTTCTGCTTTTTTTTAAGTCTATTTATACATACTGAAAAATCTTGAGTAATGCTTTAGTTTTTATCTTCTCACAATTCCCACTGCAAATGTTATTATTTGCAACTGCCCAAAACGTATAACTGGTACAACTTCACATAACCATTTAGTTTTCTTTCTTACAAATTGCGGGGGGGGGGGGGGGGGGGGGGGGGGGGAGGGGGGGGGTGGATTGAAAGAGGCTATTATACATATCTGGAAATTTAACCCTAAAATTCCAAAATATTTTCAATAAATACTTTAATATGTGTATTATTGAGGAATTGTGTTCACCTGCTAGTAATAAAGACTAGAAACAATAGTGTCTTAAACAAAATAGAAGTTACTGCTTCATTAAGTAAAAGCGGTGCAGAAGTAGGCATCATAGAGCAGGTATGGTCATCATTGGCTCAGGTTCCTTCTAAATCTTTCACCATCCTTGTGTGTGGCTTCCAATTCTTAGGGTTGCCCTATGGCCCAAAATGGCTACTGGAAATCTAGGCATCTTGTCCTCATTGGAGGGCAGAAGCAGTCCAGAAAAGAGGGATCCTATCCAGAAGTCTCAAACAACACTCCCATCATGGGTCAAAACTTAGTAATAGGACACACTCAGCTATAGGGAAGGTGGGCAAATAATTTCTCAGCTGGGCTCACTGCCCAGGGTTCTGTTACCAAAGAAAAGAATGGAGTGTCAACTTAGGTATGATTATCCTTTTAATTTTTTTTAAGAATTGAAGGCAAATACCAACAATATGAAGTCAAACAGAAAGTATAGTATGATTTGTAAGTCAATTTGCTTGGCTTTATGAAATTAAGTGGCTGAATTTGGAGCCACTAATTTTCCACAATTTAAAGAATTGAAACCCAAAAAGGAATTTATAGCTTTAAGAAATACTATGGGTCAAATCTGAGATCCATATATAGTTCCTTTTTTCATCATGGAAGTTCATTCTATGATGAAAAAGTGGATGTCAGTTATTGTCATTAGAAAAAGTATGGGGGAAAAGTATGGATTTATTCTGACAATGAACTACTTATATTTCTCTCTCTCTCTCCCCTCCCCTCTCTCTCATTGTTTCTCTCTCTCTCCTCTCACCCTCCCTCATTCTATTGCTCTGCTTAATTTAGAAGTCTAATTTTTCACATTTAGCATTCTAAAAATACATCCTAAGGAAAGGTCTCTACCAACAAAATGAATCTTGGAATTAATGCAATTATCTGAATAATCCAGGCAGAAATCCCACTTTCACCTCAATTATTCAAATAATTCAGATAATGCAAAGGGTTTTGCTTGAATTCCTTAGATAACTGTTTCATTTTTCAACTTTACAATGCCAGGGTCATCACCCAATAACAGATTTAATTTTGATTTTTGTAAGCAATATTTGGACATTTTTTTCTCTGAAGACTAAAGACTCCTATAACTCCTAGACATTTCCTTTGTCTCAATTTTTGTCCACTTTCTAATTTCTTAAATCACCCTGCTTTTTCCTCAATCTCACCCCAGTAACTCCACTAAAAGGTGGATCAGAAGAGCCAATTTCCAAGGTCTCTGCTCTGCTTTCCTGCCTATAGGAATAGTTGCTCCCTATTCTTTAATAATCCTATGAACTGGGCTTCCTCTGTTCAAGGTAATGGGTATTGTATGGTAATATTTTTAATTATTCTAGGTTTAGTCCTAAAGAGTATTAATGAAAATGATTATAACAAATATTGTTTTTCATTTAAATAATTACCTTTTTTAGAACTATTATTCTCAATTTTCAACTACAGCATTTGGAAGAGAAAATAGATTTCTTACAGTGATGAATAAGATTCAATCCTCATGCTGTCCTGCATATTTGAAGATAATCCTATAAATCCTGATGATAGAGATAACAACTAACATAATCCATATTCCTCTTCTTGGTTGATAAAAGAAATTTATTTAACTAAATTTATTTATAAAAGCCCCTATCCCCTAGCCTCACTTGCAGCTCTGCATGACCAGTGACTATGCTCTGACCAGGAAAATATAAGGAGAAATGTTGTGAAGACCAAATAGGAGGTTCCTTAGAAAGAACTGACTTAACTGGAAGAATGGCCCTTTTGTCCTCCCTTGCCTTCTTCTGCGGGCTGACTTGAAATGAAGAAATGATGTCTGTAGCAATAGCAACTATGTTTGACCATGAAGTAACCTTGTGATTGGAAACTAAGTGCTGAGGATGATGGAACAGGAAAATAGACTAATAGATTAATCAGCCCATCATTAGATAGCCACAGTAACAACCCTCACATTCCCACCCAAAACTGATTTCGAGAGGAGGAAATAAATTTCTATCCTGATTAAATTGTTACTATTTGGAGTCTTTCTCTTATATACAGCTGAACTTAATCCTGATGATCAGTATTTTTATTGAAATGACTGAGTAGCTTCAATAGTTTCTTCTACACTGTGGTCACACAACACTACTTTTAAAATGGTTTTTTCTGAAGACATCATTTACATTGGTTTTTGTTTGCTCCTTTGCTTTAAGGTCTAGAACACTACAAATTTCCTATCTGGTATTCATTCTCCCTTTTTTCCTTACTGACAGAACCACAGTTTTGTTTAGAGTAGCAATGTGCCCAGCTAAAATACTGGGAGTGGCCTTGGAACACAACTCTAAGAAGCTGTAAGGAGAAATACACTAGGGATTCCAGAGGGTCTTTCTTAACAAGTTCTTCACCTTCTTTCTTTCCTGTGAGGCTAGAGGGTGGAGTATCCCTTTGGAAACCATGAGAGAATAGGAATGAGGATAAAAGTCACAGCTAAGGATGACAGATCAGAAAAATAGGAGACTGAAACCCGTATGACCTTACAGAGCCATTGTAAAACTCCCAGACTGCCTATACCCAAACTTCTTATTTGGGGAGAAAAATAACTTCCTGATGGCTGCTTATGAGCCTAGTTTGTTGGAAGTAATGGTCTTTCAGTAGTATACAAATGTGGTACATTTTTTCATAGTGTATTACAGAATGGTAAGCTAGAGTGATTTCATGTCATTACATTTCCATTCACAAACTAAACATGCTAAAAATATTAGCCAAAATCCAACCAAACACGGTAGATATTTCATGTAAGATTTAATGCACAAAGACTTAGAGGTTTACACAATAATTAGGGCTGGGGGAAAAAAAGGTCTAGGAGCATTGCTAGGGTTTGAAAAATCAGAAAGAGCAGGAATCATGGAGAATCTATCACCAATGATCTTTGTGCCTGTAGCGGCAAAGTAAGTCTCAGAGCTTCCTAACACCCCAAAACTGCTGGTATAACACCTCATCTGCCACTTGCTGGTAACTATAAGTTTAGTGAGATTAGTGATTTTTTTTCTTTTCCTCCTCTTAAACTTTACACCAGTGCCTCTCATTGGTAGAATTTAGGTTGGAAGACTGCTGGCCACAGAATCTGAGAAATATCTCATACAGGGAGAAGGGTAAGGATGGTGCTGGGTATCAACTGATAATATTTGACACAGTGTCTAAGCCATTTAGCATACATTCTGAGGTGCCCCAACACAAAAGAAAGAATTACTATATCCATTTTTTTATTCATCTATTCATTCATTGTATCTGTTACATTTAGGAATGTCTGTGCCTCTAAATAAGGTTAAATATGTAAATATGTAAAAATACTTACAACTTATAACGATCTTTTGACTTCATCAACAAATCTCAATTGTGAGTGCCTTGAGCTATCTTTCAGATTATTAAGGAAACTGCATGGTAGTACTGTCAAGGTCATTGTTCTGATAGTCCTAAAGTCATTGAGGAAATGTAGGTCTATGTAAGTAATCAACCTAGATTTCCACATCTAGACTCCTAATATTTCTGGAAACCAGTGTCAAAAATATTTCTGAAAAATCAGACCTTATTCTTTCCAACTGTTTATTGCTTGAGCATCATCTAAGAATCGTCAAATAAGAACTACTATATAGAAAAAGATTATGTAAAAATTATTAAAATTAATCAGTCCTCAAAACACTAGGTTTATAGTTTTTCCTTTTTTTTTTTAGTATATGTGCTGCCAAAGCGAGCACAAGGTTTATAGTTTCTCCTTAAAATTTTCATACTTTCAAGTATTCTTTTATGCACTAGTCACTAACTTCAACTTATTTTACTGATTTTTTAGGTAGTATTGAAAGATAAGGCCTATATGTAGGCCTTTCTAGTTATCTTCTCTAGTTGCCTAAAGTGACTAAACACTCATGCAGTTTAGTTTTACTTAGAATATGAGAAGTGTGAGTTTTATGTGGCTAGCTTAGTTGTAGAAATCTGATATCAAGTATGCAAGTGTTTCTTCTTTAACAATGCACACATTTCTGGGGGGAGAAAAACAAGTCTTGTTCTACAAAATTATCCCCTGAAAATAACTAGCACTTAAAAAAGTGAAAAGACAAACTGGGATAAAATCTTGGCAAAACACATATCTGATAAAGGACATATATCCAAAATATATAAAACTCAATGATAAGGAAGCAAACAACCCAATTAAAAAGTGAAAAAAGCTCTGAACAAACACCTCACCAAAGAAGATACAAAGATGGAAAATAAGCATTAGATGTTCCATGTCTTATATCATTAGAGAATTGAAAATTAAAACAATGAGATACCATGATACAGCCATTAAAATGGCTAGAATCTGAACATTGACAATACCAAATGCTGATAAAAAACATGAAGCAACAGGAACTCTCATTCATTGTTGGTAGGAATGTAAAATGATATAGTCACTTTGAAGGGCAGTATGGCGGTTTCTTACAAAGCTAAACATAATCTTACTAATCAACCCAGCAATCAAACTCTTAGATATTTACCAAAATGAGTTGAAAATTTATGTTCACACAAAAACCTGTACATGAATGTTTATAGCATTTTTATTCATAGTTTTCAAAAATTGGAAGCAACCAAGATGTTCTTCAATAAGTGAATGGCTAAACTGTGGTATATTCATGCAGTGAAATGTTGTTAGGCAATTAAAAAAATGAGGGTGCCTGGGTGGCTCAGTTGGTTAAGCATCTGCCTTGGGCTCAGGTCATGATCCAGGGTCCGAGGACTGAGTCTAACATCAGGCTCCTTGCTCAGCGGGAAGTCTGCTTCTCCCTCTCCTTCTGCTTCTCTTCTGGCTTGTGCTCTTTCTTGCTCTCTCTCGCTCTCTCTCTCTCAAATTAAATAAATAAATAAATAAATAAATAAATAAATAAGAAATGAGCTATCAAGTCATGAAAATTCATGGGGGAACCTTAAATGCATTTTGTTAAGTGAAAAAAGCTAGTCTGAAAAAGTAACAGAGTCTATATGACTCCATACATAAAATTCTAGAAAAGACAAAGCTATAGAAACAGTAAAAAGATCAATGGTTTCTAGAGGTTCATGTTGCAGGTGGGTGGAAAAGGAGGGGAGGAAATAAGTAAGTGGAGCACCAGATATTTAAAGAAGTAAAACTACTATAATACTATAATGGTGGATGGATGACATTAAGCATTTGTCAAAACCCATAGAACTGAACAACACAAAGATGAACTCTAAACTATGGACTTTAGTTAATAATAATGTATCAATATTGGTTTACCAGTTGTAACAAATGCACCATACTAATGCAATATGTTAATAATAGATGAAACTGTGGGGCAAGGGGAGAGGAAGTATATGGGACCTTTCTGTACTTTCTGATCCATTTTTCTGTAATACTAAAACTGCTCTAAAAAATAAAGCCCACTTGGGGTGCCTGGGTGGCTCAGTCAGTTAAGCATCAGACTTGATTTTGGCCCAGGTCATGATCTCAGGGTCATGAGATGGAGCCCCACATCCGGCTCTGTACTGGGTGTGGAGCCTGCTTAAGATTCTCTCTCTCCCTCTGCTCCCCCGCAAAAAAATAAAAATAAAAAGTAAAGCCTACTCAATTAAAAAAAATAACTGAAAATATTTAGGAGAAAAAAAATCATGTTGGGGGAAAAATGTAAAACCCATTCATCTTCACAACCAGAACACCACAAAAACATTTATAAAAAATGAAAATCTAGCGCAGTTAAAAATACAAGTTAAAAATACACATTGCAATATATCTAGAACCTCACAAGAAAATTTTTAGTTAGAAAAGAATGATAGAAAAAGTGTAAAGGAAGGTTGAATTATGAAAATAGGGACAAATGCACAAAGATCAGGAAGAACAAATAAGTATGCCTTTTCAAGACAGAGCACGTGGCCAAACTGAGCCGAGAGTAAGAAGGAATGAATGGGCATGTGTATAGGACTCTTTCCTCCACAGTTTACTGCATTCTGCTGTGTTAGTGTGGACTTGCGGTTAAGCTGCTTTCACTTGGTAGTCAAACCCTAATGTATGGAGGAAAACTTTATATAAACCAATTGATTTCCACATTCTATTGACACACTTATTTGCCAATTATATATTAACTGATTCGTATTACAGAAACATACACTGGAGCAAAATACACTCCTCTTGTTTCTTTGTTTCTTTAACCCAGTAAAATAAACCAATTACATATATTATACCATGTTTATTGCTCACACATTTGTGGAGATTGTGCCCAATGTATCCTATCATACTCAATAGATTCAACTGTAAATATAGTAGAGGGCTTGAAGCACACTTTAAATGAAACAATTTAAGGCTTATGGGCTGTAAATTGAAGCCAGTTAAATGAAACTTCATTCAAATAGATCACTCTGAACTGAAGCATTTAGCACATTTTTTCTTTGCAGAAAAGTTTACCAGCAAAACAAAACATCTCATTTTCAATGGTACTCATCAAACAGACCAACATTAGATCATTATCTACACTGAAGTGTCATCATGCTCAATTCACTTATGAGTCCGCTTACTTTAGATAATTTCTTCACTGTTGACAAAAATCCCACATCATTTTCTAACCAAATCTAATCAATCTATTACTGTACACTCTAATCCTATGTCAGCATATTCAGCATTGGCTACTCTCTAGAGATCAGATGGTAAAATGACCTAGAGGAAGAACTCCAAGGAAAGAAAATAGAAAACTAATAGGGTGCTTAAAAAAATTACAGGACTTTGGGGCGCCTGGGTGGCTCAGTCGTTAAGCGTCTGCCTTCAGCTCAGGTCATGATCCCAGGGTCCTGGGATCGAGTCCCGCATCGGGCTCCCTCCTCAGCAGAGAGCCTGCTTCTCCCTCTCGCACTCCCCCCTGCTTGTGTTCCTGCTCTCGCTGTGTCTCTCTCTGTCAAATAAATAAATAAATCTTTAAAAAAAAAAATACAGGACTTTAAGCCAATCAATACTTAGTTGCAAAACTGAGAACAAGACCATGGACTATTCATTTTTGCGGAAATTTTTAGATCGTTCCCTGGATTACTTTGGGATTATAGAAATGGACTTCCAAGGGCTCATGAATGCTCTGAGTTGTGAGCAGAATTTCCTGCATATTTTTTTAGGTAGAGGGCATATATTTCTTATTGTATTTTCAATCAATCTTAACACTCCAAAAAAATTAAAACCACTCATGTGAGAAAAGGGGATGTGTAACTAAAAATGACACTCAGAATAAAAATGCATTTTTTATTTTTTTTTATTTTTTTATTTTTTTAAAGATTTTATTTATTTATTTGACAGAGAGAGAGACAGCGAGAGAGGGAACACAAGCAGGGGGAGTGGGAGAGGGAGAAGCAGGCTTCCCGCTGAGCAGGGAGCCCGATGCGGGGCCTCGATCCCAGGACCCTGGGATCATGACCCGAGCCGAAGGCAGACGCTTAAAGACTGAGCCACCCAGGTGCCCCAAAAATGCATTTTTTAAAGATAAACAGGTGATGTTTGGATATAGCTAATTATCTCATACCATCTAAAGCCAAATAAGCATTGGATTAATTTTTTGATGTTTATAACAAAAATAATTTATATTTGTCTTTAATACATTTTTTAGAGTTCAATATTTTAGTAAATAGCAACATTTCAAATAAAAAGACCCAGTTTAGAAAGAATAATCAAACTTCAGCCAGACAAGATGTAGATTTCCATGAAAAGCTGAAGGTAACATGTTGGCCTAATAAGTTCAAGAGATGATCCCACCATAGAAAGCTTGAGAGCAAGAAGTCAGCCAGAGCCAGGGTGGCAAGAATTCACAGCAAGCAAAATTTTCCTCTGAAAAGAATCCTGAGCCAGCTTGTTAGAAATTCTTGCTTTTAGTTCCTTTGTGACACTCTTATTCTAAAGTATGTTCATAAGAGTGGGGCTGTCATGTTCTTCAAATTTCTGTAGTTGCCACGTCTTCCAGCAAGTTAGATAATCAACACTTCTGCTCTCTGACATAAGAAAAGTCCTACTCATATAAAGGACACTATTTAGGATATAGAAAGAGAAACAGAGAAACAAAATGTTTTGAAATAAAGCTGATCTGTAGTCATATAAGTTAAAAATTTCTTCTGCTAGCTTAACATTTATGTAGTCATAATAAATTATAGTCTTCATAGCTAACTATGTGATTGTTTTCTCTATATTTTAGTATCTTGTTAAAAACAAACTTATAGAACAACTAACCTATACCCACACAGTAGTCAACATTTTTGGCCAAAAAGTAGAAAAATAAATGTATTTATTTACTTACTTTCAATTTCTTTACTTCTTTTCTGGTTTTGTAAGGACATTTATATAGGACACACATTAAAACAGATAATGAGAGCACCTGGGTGGTTCAGTTGGCTAAGCTACTGCCTTCGGCTCAGGTCATGATCCTGGAGTCCCAGGATCAAGTCCCGCATCAGGCTCCCTGCTCAGGAGGGAGTCTGCTGTCTCCCTCTGACCCTCTCCCTTCTCATGTTCTCTCTCTCATTCTCTCTCTCAAATAAATAAATAAATAAATCTTTAAAAAAAAACAGATAATGAAAAGAAAATAATATACCAATATACCAATACCTGAGAAAACAAAATTGTGTAGTCAAGGCAATAGAGAAAAAACACAAATATAAAGGCCTTAATATTTTACACAGTTACTAATTTTTAGCTGTTAATTTAACTTGGACATCCCTAGTAACTAAGAGAAAAGGCAAATGGGATCAATTACATAATGCACATTGTATAAGAGAACACACCACTTAGCTTTGGATGGTTTAAGTGAGGAGGAGGAGTATGAGAGTTCAATTCATGAAATTGGCAATGAAAGAAATGTTTTTAAAGAGATCTCATATAAGGAATAATGAGTGATGTGTTGGGCAAGTTCAAGTCTTTAGTAGCAACCCTATAGTACACATAGAGCAGGGCATGTAAACTGAGGATTGTTTTATACAGAATATTTGCATATAAGCTGAAAGTATAATGTAGAAGCATAGGAAAGGCAATTCTGTTTGGGGAAGGTCTGAACAATGCACCCACATATTTACCTTTCCAATAATTTGGATTGCTCTGAAAATAAATCACAGACTATCCAGAAGTATGGATTAACCACATGTGCTTTAGAAAAGCATTCATAGCTTTCAACAATTTTTTAAAATAAAAATTGAACAGCAGGCATTGACAAGGACCTGAAATGCGGGTATTCTGGGTTTTGTCTATTTTGCTATTCTTCATCACTTCTTTGGCAATGGAAAATAAAATATAAATTATTAATCTCTGTGCTTCTATACAACTTAGTAGATTTGCCATGTTGTTTTGCAATGTATCTCATCATGGTCAGAGACCAAAGATCGTTTATCTTTGTATCCCAGCAACTAGCAAAGGAAGTGGAACATAATGGATTTTTAATTCATTACATTTTCCTGAATGAGCCACTTTGCAGACTTTCCAGAGCATCAACACCTTTCATATAGCTTGAAAAAGGTCAAGATCATGCACTAACACCAAGGAACCTAATATATAGTCAAAACTTACCTTTGGCATCAATTCAAAAGCATTGACTAAAAACACTGTACCAACTGATATATGTATGGATTTAAAAAAAGAAGAAGAAGAAAACCACCCAGAAGAACCTTCAAAATCTAATTATACATGTGTTATGTCAGTGACATGACGGATCAGCATTTACTCAAATCATCTATGAAACAATGGCCCTATCTCACTTTCTAAACTGGGTGAGAATTAGATCTGTAACATTCGGATTTGTAAAATCAGTATAATGAGTATTTAGTATGAAGCCATACTTAAAGTCATAAATTGACAAGTCAAAATCTCCAATCATGACAACAAATCCTTGGCGTGGGGCCCATACATGAGCAGTAAAATCATGCAACTTAGTTTTTTTTTTCCTTGAGTTTGGATTGCAAAGAGAATGGGTGATTGCAGGTTATAGTATGAAATATAGAGTGATGTAAACTGTAGAATGTGTTCAGACAATGTCAAAATCAAAACCAAATGATCAAATTTATAAGCAGTTTGAGTTAAAACGATTTATTAATACTGTGCGAATAAAATGGTTAACTTCTGAACTTATTTGAATAAAACATTCTTGCAACAGTCTAGAAACATACATAGAATAATAGATGGAAGAAAACGACCTCCTTTCCCATACTCTATGAGTGACTGCATTGCCAGAATACAGTATTTCTAGAACCTCGCTGCTTGAAGTGTGGTCCTGAACTAGCAACCTCTGGCATCACCTGGGACATTGTTAGAAATGCAGAATCTGAGACTCAAACTCCCTCTTACTCAATGAAAACTTGCATTTTTTCAAGATCCTGAGGGGATTCATATGCATATTAAGTTTCAGGAGGCATTGCTCTAGCACATACTACCAAAATAGGATGGAGCCCTTAGCAAGCTTAAAAAGAGTCAATAAAGCCATGGCTAGGAACATGTTACTGGAAGAAGAACTTCTTCCACTTTCTTCATTGGTGGGCAGTTCACCTATGTTATAGGGTGTTTAATAGTTTTGTTTTGCTTAAGATTTATTTATTTATTTGAGGGGGGAAGGGAAAGGGAGAGAATCTTAAGCAGGCTACAGGGTAAGGGCTGAACCCACTGTGGGGCTCAATCTCACGACCCTGATATCATGAGCTGAGTAGAAATCAAGAGTTGGGCGCTTAAACGACTGAGCCACCCAGGTGCCCCCAGGGTGTTTAATAGTTTTTAATTAAAAAGAATAAATATTTTTGAGTATAGTCTTATATGAACTCCCATTTATACATCGCCTATTTCTTATAAGACCATGAAATTTCCTAAATTAGTAAATACTCTAAATGACCATACACATTGTCTTCACTTTATTATTGAATTCTAACACATCTTTACAATCATGTGCTTTCAGCATTTTTTATATTAACAATGACCCAATTCGGCATCTACATTTTCCCCAATCGCTGACAATTTAATAATTTACAGGATCAATAATTAAGTTTTTAGAGAATCTACAGGTGTTTGCAGTTTGAAGGTTCTGGATATAGTACCCAAACACGAATAGAATTGGACCCTTGTAATTGAGTGGACAAGACCCCTAAGTAAGGATGAGGGGAAGAGGTTTTGTTGTTGTTTTCTTTTGTTTTGTTTTGCTTTGCTTTCAATGCCGTTTAAGTTTAGAGTCTATGTACTGAATACTGTTTAGAAAACGTGCCTTGCAACGTTTGGGCTTTTATGGAGCATTCCTGTCTTGGTGTATTCTAGCTCATATGTAGATCTTACTACGCAATTTTCAGCACTATGGTCAGCACCTGGACGCCAATCCCTAAAAAGCCGGGTGGGGGGAGCGGGGGTGAGGGCCGGATCGGGTTGAGTTTCCGTAGAAAAGGTGAAGAATAGGAGAAAATAACTCCAAATGACGCATGCGGTCCCCAATTAAACCAATATACTTTCACTCTTGTCTTTCTCTTATTGGATGAGAGGGAAGACCTATTTAGCGTCTACTCACCGGCTGAGACTGCGGTCAAGGAGCACAACAAAATGCCCGCGGCACAGTTACTGATGCAGAGTAGAGGAAAACAAGGATTTTAATAATAAATTAATTAAACCCCCACTGCCTTAGGAAGAAAATTGGGTGATGAACTCCGATTGCTAACCTGCAGTGTGATATGAGTGAAAATAAGCACCTATTTTTTTTTCTTTTCAGCAAAACTGAGGAATAGATAGAGCCTGTTGCTGCCGTCGCCCATTCCCTTCTTCCCCCTCTCATTTCCCAACTCTTCTCTGTTCACAAACAGACGCCTTCACATACACGCGCGCGCGCAAATATTTACACTCTGCCACATCGAATAAATCCAGGCACATTTTCCTGCAAATACTCTAGCGCGCGCACACGTACTTCGCGGGCACCCACGTCCTCTGTCTCTCACTGACAGATACAGACATTTACCCACGTAGGCCAGGAGAGCGCTAACGACGGTCCTGTGACTCCACGCAGGTTCCTGGGACACGCCTTTTACATTGTTACTGAACCGATCAGCGAACACGGACAAACCTGCCAACACTTAAGTCTACTCGCTGGATTTCATCTCCATGGCAACAAGCATGGAAGGTGAGACGTCGCTGCCTGCGAAGTAACTTTCTCCCCCTGCCCTCCGCATTAACTGACAGGGTTCCAGTGAAGGTCCGGATGAGAAGCCAGTCTTCATTCTCTTGTATTTCTGAAGCTAGGGAGCGGGAAAGGGAAGGGGGTGAGGGATGCAGCCTGCAGGTCTGGTCAGTTCAGATTCTAAAGGAGAAAAGAGCCCTGATGTTTCCGCTGCTGCTGCTGCTGCTGGTGGTGCCAAAAAAGAAAAAAAAATGTGTTTTGTGTTTGCAGTTAGCTTTCTGATGCTTCTCCCGTAATGTTTTGTAGGAGGTTTCTATGCTTCCTTAGTTTAATATGTCCAAAGAGAACTGGAGACAAACAAGGCAGAACGATAATGACAGTCCAGGTTTCTCTAGTGAGATATTTTGAAAATTTTCAGACCAGATATCCAGTGCTTTGAAAAGATCCAATGTCAGAGTCCTTGGGGAGCCATGTGAAGATTCTCTTAAGGTTGAAATCTGAAAGGTTGGAGGCGAGCGGGGTGGGGATTCTGGCAGATCCCGGGGTTTTGGATCTCTGGGAAGGCCTGAAATTTATGCACTTCATCATGATGAAGACATCTGGGTTTGTAATTTAAGGTTTTCCTTTAATTCCAACACATCCCATTCCTAACGATTAACTAGCTCTGTGCAGAAGTGGCCTGAATAATGGGATTTTCCCTGTTTACTTTGAATGGGATTTAATAACCTTGATATTCTGTGGGGGATGTGTATATGTGTGTATGGGAGGATTCATTATTTTTTAAGCCTGGGTTTTCTTACGTGTCTCATTTCATGAAATCACGAGTATTCATATTATTAGTGTTAAAGATTACTATATCTGATATCCAGTATCAAAATACTTTTCACCAAGATTACCATATTCCACTATAATAGTGTTATTTCAATATACTGTTTGAACTATCATTAATAGATAAATAAACCAGAGGAAAAAAACCTATTGATTAAAATAAAATACAGGAGGTTCTTTTTTTATGGGCATATTCTTTTCAATATTGGCTTCTGTAATTGCTCATTCTGACATGCAAACTATAGGTTTCTGAAAAGTGAAATTTTGTATTTTTAATCAGTAAACTTATTCACAGAAGGAAAAAATCACATACAACATTCGTGTGTATGAAAGGATATATATATCAATATATAACAGTATAACAGTTAGGATATATATAACAGTATAAAAATACTGTTATCTTCGCTTGAATACTCACAATGGTATGATTTGTATGACTGATCATAGAAAGACTTTGTTTATTGGTTATTAACTACAAAGCTATTGAGTGAGATTTTGGCCTTTTGGTCTACAGGTATACCATTGGCCCAGTCCTATGACTCATCAGGACTTAAAAATCCCAGTTCCTGACAATTGCCATGAAGGAAATGATGTACTTTCAACTCAATTGCTCATTTCTAAAGTACCTAAATGTTGACCTCCTTATCCATTTTTTGTGGTGTAGCATATTTAAAATAACTTCTACCACACAATTTTACATCTACTCTTTTTTTTTGAAAATTCATTTCTTTTTTCTCAACAGGGTTTATTTATCCTGGTTTTGAAACTTCATGGTCTAAATGTCTCTCATTTTTCTATTTCCCAGTAAACAAGATATTAAGATGATGTTTTCCTTCTGAGGTAGGCATTAAAATGTCTGTTTTACAGAACCTAATGATTTGTTTTGCTTTTCCATCTCTGTCACACATTAGAGAAAGTGAAAATGTATCTTTTATCCCCATTCATTGAGTAATTCCAGGTATCTTATTAATTATGAAGAAGTCAATATTGTAATTGGAGAGTTCCCTTTATTTTTAACAGTATTTTGTTACTAGCAATACTTTTTTTTACCAAATTATGCTCTATATCAATAGAAAGGTGCAAAACTCATTGCACTAAACAATATATTCTCAAAAACTCTATTTTATTTTATTATGTTATGTTAATCGCCATACATTACATCATTAGTTTTTGATGTTATTCTCAAAAACTTTCGACTTGCTGTTGAAATGAGACAAGTTGTTCATTCACACAGCAAGTAAAATGGGAAGTTTAGGCAATGTTTGAAAAATTTAGGCCTGAAAATACTGGTTTTTCAATTGCTACACCTATGGCTTAAATTACCAAGAGCATCTATTTGCTGGACATATTGTTAGGCAATTGCTTAACTTTTTATTTATTTGCTTGTGTAGACACAGCTTGCAGCAATGGCCAGACTTTTTTTCAATGTTTAAATACTACCCCTTTAGTTGTTTACCTTGACTTGTATTTTGTTTTCATCTTTAGTATAAGGTAGAATTTTAAAATAAATATACAAGTCCAAGTTCTTCCTTTTGAGATATTAATAAAACCCCTGTTCTTTATCACCCCAATTTTTGGTTACAAATGGAAATTTCCTAGTTCTTTGAACCCCAACTGAATTTACTTGGCTCTACTTTTAAAAGTTGAATACAGAATCATGTCATTATTGGAAATAATTGGTCTTTAGATCTAAACTTTTGCACTTAAATTTTTGTGCAAGTAAAAACTCTTTTTTGTCAAGTTTCTTTTATCATTTGGCTTCATTTATTCATTACCCATCACTCCAAAACCCTCTTCAGTTTAGTGTCCCTCATGGACATTCAACCGAAATTTTTAAAATGATGAAAAAATTCTGAATGCCAAACCCAAGGCCCTGTTTTTCAGCACTTAGTGTCCATCACCACTGCAGAATTTGACACTGTTTACCAACACCTTTAGAAACTCTAGCTTCCTTTGTTCCAAGTGAACTTCTTACCACAGATTCCCTTATGACTCTGATCATTCCTTATACAACTCCACTAGCAGATCCTGCACTCTTCTTGTAAGAGAGGGATTCTCTGAGGCTCATTGCTAGGCTTCTTTCATCTTCAATCCTTTTTGGTGACGGCAAATAGAACCTTAATGGGTTTACATCAAAATTGCTTTCTGGATCAATCCAGAACAAGTAGATCTGGCTCCTACAGTAACACTTGAAATATTTGAAAGCAGCTAGCGTCCTCCTTGCTCTTCCCTTTTCTGCAAAACTCAGCAATTCTTTCCTTGTCTTAAGTTTTGATCTATAAATGCTTCTATGTATTAAACTCTCTTCATCCGGAGGCATTCTTCCACACAAGCTTTATTTGTCAATAATATCCTTAAGATAGTCTCCCCACCAACAATTTTATGCTGGACAACATGATCTGGGTTAATTTGTTTAAAACTGCTTATTGAATGTCTACTATGTGCTAGGTATGGACACCATAAGTTCACTGAGACCAGAACTAAACTTGTCATTTACTTTCTAAATTTACACTTTGCTCATATTTTCTTTATTTTGGTTAATGAAATCACTATCTTTACACTTGTCCAGGCTTAATAGAGTGGAGTCATCTTTGATACCTCTCTCTCTCCATGGCCCGCTACCTTCCATCATTTGCCAAAACAATCCCCAATATCTTTATAAATATCTTTCAAACCCATTTCCTCTCCCACACATCTACTTTGTTAGTCCAAGCCCGAATTGCTTCTCAGCTGGACCATTTCTTTCCCATGATGGTCCCTCCCTGAAATCTTTGTCTATTTTGTCCTCATCATCAAACAACTCAGCCTTTAGGCAAATAAATGGCAAAGTCTTAGCCTGACAGTCAAGAGATTTCACATTTTGGCTCAACCTACCTTTCCAATGTTTTGTTTCCCATACTCCCCTTTACTAGTGCCAAATTGTTCTGAACAAATTGCTCCTCTGAACAAATTCAGCACTTTTTCACCTTCTTTTATTGTCATGCTGTTTCCTTCCTCACATACCTAAATCTTCTGTCTTTCAAGACTCAGCTCAAATACAATCTCTTACAAGAAAAACTTTCCTGATCCCTAAATGAGTGAAATCTCTATTCCCTCCAAATTTGTTAATCTTTGCATCTCTTTTGTCATCAAGATTTAAAGATAATAATACTAACCCTGTATGGTTATTATGGGGGTTAAATAAAATAACAGATGTGAAGCTAATGTTTGGGACACAGTATATGTTAAATGCAAGTTTACTCCCTCATCCTTTCTATTGCCTTTGTAGAAACCCATGCTGTTTTCTTCCTATTTGTGCATAGACCTCTCCCTTACAGGTTGGAATCACTTAGAGTACAAATCCTGTGAATCTTTCTGGGAATGCTATTATTAATCAATCTGATAAAAATGAACAAGAAACACTGAACTCTGAGCTGCTGAATTTTGATATTTATCTTCAAGGCCAATTTTTTTT
This sequence comes from Phoca vitulina, assembly GCF_004348235.1. Classification (NCBI taxonomy): domain Eukaryota; kingdom Metazoa; phylum Chordata; class Mammalia; order Carnivora; family Phocidae; genus Phoca; species Phoca vitulina. The sequence goes on from NW_022589723.1 coordinate 15,910,238, forward strand.
TAAATCAAACAAAAGTTTTCTTATTCATTTCAACTAAATGTTAAACATTTTTTGACATGTTTTCTGGATGCCTAAAAATCAGATTTTCAGAAACCAGAACTTTATTCATCAAAAATTATATTTTTCAATAAATTTACTTTGATTCAGTTCAAATATTTTTTGGGATACCTATGATATGCTGGGAACTATAATCAGTAGTTGAGAACTAGTTATTTTTCCATTAAAAAGGAAAGTAATTCACAGATTGTCTGAGACTCTCAGAACAAGGCATATCTGGTATGTTAGATAATTTAATAAGGGATGTTTTTATCTCAAATTCAGAAGATACTGTGTTTTCATTTTAATAGCGATAAATGAGTTGAGTGTTATATTGCTACAGCTAGAAAATACCTCTTTTTTTTTTTTTTTTTGTCTGTTTGGTCAGTTGATGGGTTTTAATAAGAATAACAGGGGCGCCTGGGTGGCTCAGTCATTAAGTGTCTGCCTTCGGCTCAGGTCATGATCCCAGGGTCCTGGGATCGAGCCCTATATCGGGATCCCTGCTCTGTGGGAAGCCTGCTTCTCTCTCTCCCACTCCCCCTGCCTGTGTTCCCTCTCTCACTCTGTCTCTCTCTCTCTGTGAAATAAATAAAATCTTAAAAAAATAATAATAATACGAATAACAGAGATTAGTGGATTAATCATTAAGAGCTAACGGACTTAACTCTTCTAATGATCAGCTATGACCCTGTGTCTTTGTCTGCATTATGATTTTTAAAAACACATAAATAAATTGAACTAATACCATAATTATACACAGTTTAGGTTGTTTCTACATAATGGCAAAACGAACTAGCTGAAAAATGTACAGATTCTTAAAACTGCTCAGATGTTTTAACTTTTGTGCTACCAATTGTTGCAAGTTTGGTTCCTCAGAAACCAGACTCTGAGGCAGAGTTTAGTGTGAGAACGTTTATTAAGTAGTACCCTTGGGCTCAACACTTGCGGAAGAGTGGGGAAGTAAGCAGGAGTGGGCAAAAGTTGAGCTGTAATGTGGAAGCAGTGACTGTCTTGGTTTACTCCATGTATAACTCTAGATCTAGAATGGTCTTTCCGAATTGTGCTCCTTTGAGTCAAGATGACCAGGCCTTTTACTCTTGCATCAATCAGTCATTAAAAATGGTCTGCCCTAGGAACAGAAGTGACCTTGCATGAGGCAGGCAGCTCCCCATGAAAGGAGCTACAGCTGAAGACTATCTGGTGGCAACACTCCCAGCTGCTGGGTAACAAGTCCTCCATTGAAGGGAGCCTAGACACCCCACACCACAGTGTCCACCAATAAACCAGGTTGATTGCCTCCTTGTACCCACATGTCCTCTGAAATATTCAAGTGATATAACCTAGCAAAGTCATGACTCTAGTGAAAAAATACTTCAAACTAGCTACTTGGCTGAATCAGTCAGTTACACAACAAAGGTTTGGTTCAACATTTCCATGCAGAAACATCCTGCTTTGCAGCTTCTCCACTTGTCAAGCAAATGAACCAGAGAATAAATGGATCTCAACCAAAGACCTTTAGCTGACAAAAGCAATAAAAGTAGAGATTTCTTCAGAAAAAAAGTTCTTGTTAAGTCCCAAGGTCATTAGATATTCAGTCCAGTCTCATGTCTTCCACAGGATAAATAGTACAAGAGATTAATCAGAAAAATCACTCTGAGTCACCTAAGTGATACTAAATTTAAAAAAAAATAGAGTATAATCACTATATATATATTAGGACAGAAATAATGATTTGATGGAAAGAAGTTTAACAGAGAAGTTGGAAACAATATTTTTCCTTTTATTAAACAAACAAGTCAAATAACAGCATACTACAGAATGTATTAAATATTCCTGACACTTAAGGTTTGAAGATAAAGCTGTTTTGTAATCCAAACTATTACAAAATAAGATATTGGTTAATATTAACTGGCTTATTCATTGGTGAATAACTTTGAAAGCTACAAGTTTGTTCTTATTAATTACTTCCTTTTACTCCTTACATCCCGTACCTCTTCTACATCAGTTGTTTTCTGAAAATTGAATCCAAAAAACAATCTGAAGGGTCAGCCATTTTAATAAGTAATTCTCAAGAATTGTTACAAAATGCAAACACAAAAAATTTATTATTCTCTGTTTTTGGATGACAAGCTATTTGGTAAAAGTCCCTTCAAGAAGGGTGACTATGAGTTAGTAACCATTTGATTTAATTAACTAATCTTAATTTTTATTAATTAATTTAATTAACATTAAGACATCAAATGGGAAAATCTATTTTGTTTCAATCCAACACGTACTTTCTGAACACTTCTGCTGTAGTTTTAGAATCTCAGTACAGAAGGAGCTTAGGACTGGGAATCTGCTTGGGAAGAGAACTGGGGAGCTCATCTTGAAGCTGAATGTTTTTAGAAAATGTGCTATTTAACTTGGGTTTTATGTTTATTTAGGGTGCTGAAAGCTAATGGGGATGGTGGGGAGATGGTTGATGATCCATAGCTACTGCTGCTTACTATTTGCAGGATGCTATGTTGGGTACAGGTCTTATTAAAATAATTTTAAAAACACAATTTATCTCTTTAAGAAATTAAAATTTAGCATATGGAGTGGTAGTGGGAAAGAAAACACAAGTACATAAGTCTAAAAGCTAAGAGAATGAAAAAGAGAGAAGATATTACACCTATTTAAAAGGATTGGAATCTGTATCAGACAAAATGGCACTGGAGATAGACCTCAAAACATGGACCTTAGAGAGCTTGACCAGCTCACACCCTATGATTATATATGGTGTTATCTACACATGCAAAAATGAAGTAAAAATTCAGGTCAAGGAAGCAGTGACTTAACCATCTCACAATGAATCAAAAGCTTCTAGGGTCAATTACTTGAATATTCACTTTCATACCTGATTTTATATTTAGTGTATATAGATAGTTTCAGGTATCCACAAAGGCAATTCTGTAATTACTACAAGAAAAGTAGCATCTCCAGTGCCATTTTGATCCTGATCCATTTCTGATGTTTTCACACATCTTTTGTGAGTTAAGTCAAGAGGGTTTGAAAACTGCCAGATTTTAGAAAACAATTACCTGCTCAATACCATACATGAATAACACTAAACTGAGTCCAATTTTGTATCTAGGCCAAGAGGGGACTCCAGCAGGAATTCTGAAGAGCCATAATGATGTGACAGTGAATAATGAGTAGTACCTACTGTGGCAACTCTTCAGCTAAGATGAGTGTCAACGAAGTATCAGCTTTTTCATTGACTCTGGAGCAAAAAACTGGCTTTGCTTTTGTTGGGATTTTGTGTATCTTCTTGGGACTTCTTATTATCAGATGCTTCAAAATCCTGTTAGACCCGTATAGTAGCATGCCCTCCTCTACATGGGAAGATGAAGTTGAAGAGTTTGATAAAGGGACATTTGAATATGCACTTGCATGAGAATTCTACCTTTAGGGTTTTTAGGGTTATGCCACTGGGACACATGGAATATACAACTGTAATTTCCTTGAACATACTGGAAGAGGCTCATTTCATTCAGTAAATTCAATAAACATGTGTAGTTGGACAAGTCATCTAATCTGTATGGACTTCAGTGAGGAGGTTAATCAGAGAATTTTTAATGTCCCTTTCAATTCTAGTGCCCTATGAACTCTGTGAACGTATCTGGAAATCCAGAGATCTGAGATGAATGAAGATTTGAGATGTCATTAGAAGTTTTTCAGTTAGGAGTCTAAAGTCTTGTGATTTGAATTCTAATGTTGACTTAGTCAAGAACTAGCTTTATGACCTAGAAAGCTAGCTAAGGAGCACCTTTCCACACCTGCAAAACAAGAATAAAGAAACCTATCCTGCATATCTTACAGGGATGTTGAGAGGACAAAGTGATGTATAATGAATGTGAAAGCAATTTGAAAACCATAAAACACTGTTGAAACATACCTTGCAATCATTATTTATTACCCTCATTGGCAATAGAAATAGAGATCCTCAAACCTCAAGAACCAATGGCTTAGTGTAAGTTATTCCCTCTTCAATCTTCATTCTCTTCATTTGATATATGAAAGGATAGAATTATATTATTCTAAAATTCTTTCCAACTACAAAATTCTGACTCTTTATGATTACCAAATGGAGGAATATAGTAGGAGATAAATAAATACAAAAATATTTGTGTCACCAGAACACAAAACTGCCAAACATACCAAAAAAAAGAATGACTAATATTTACTAAGAGTTAGCCCTAAATTGGGTGCTTTCCACTTATTATGTGATTTGATACCCTTATGAATCCTTTGAGTTCAACACTACTATTTCCATTCTATTATCTTAATGTCACAGATGAGGAACTGAAGCTGAGAGAGATTAACTTCCCAAGGTCATCAAGCTAGAGAGTGGTTGTGTTAGGAATTGAACGTGGGCAGTCTAATGTCCGAGACATTGTTTGTAAACATCATGCTGTACTCTGAGACACTATCCTCAACATTTCTATATACTTTACAAATATGGTTACTGCTCAAGTCTACGGCACTCCAAAACAAGCTGTCTCATTCCTGATACTTTCCATGTCCTAGTAGACTTAGAACACATCTGTGTTGTTTGTTAATCATCTGGACCAAACCCACACCTCAAGGAGCTCTTTGAACCCCAGTAGGTACAGGAGTGTCAGCCTGGGACACCTTATAGCCAGTTAGTAGTTTTGTCCAAGAACATCTCATTGAGCCAAGTCAGCTGGACACACTGAAAGTTACGTGTGCCCAGGACACTAGGTATCTCCTTTGTGACCCAGGCTTCTAAAGTACTTGTTAAGATATGCATCCAAGTGTGAGATGCACCATTTGTCCCCCAGGGAAGACACCCAACAAGACCCTCCGTTTTGGTGACTGGAACATAACAAGGACAGATTTTTACTTCAAAAAGAAGATCCTAAAACCCAAAACACAAGAAAACTTTATGAAGTATGAGCATTGTTTCTGAAAGTTCAACACTCACCAGCTTTTCAGATATCATCAATTCCACCATAGTATTATTTTCAGTCCCACTAAACGGAAATTCTTTTAACCAAAAGTGTCTTCATCCATGGCATTTATTCATGATCTATTGTTCACCTTAGACTTTTTGGGGGCAGTAGGGGATAGAATGGTCAGTGTCTATATTTTCAGAGCCAGAAACAATATAAAAAATATGAAGAACGGTTACAGTATGGATACATCATGGAAACTTCATGAAATGCTCATTTTTCTAGGAATGTCCAATGTCATAGTCAGATCATCCTCTAGCTGCCCCTTCCTTAGAGCCCCATCAGGAAAGACCAGAGTTAAAATAGAGGAGCATACCTCCAGACAGTTTCCTCCTGTTACCTTACCCACATGTCTGAAAAGCCTAAATTGGGTTTACCTTTCAAGGTTGGCTTTATGGATGGTGTAATTTCATCCATATCCTCCAAACCATGTCCCATCTGCTCCAGAACGTCTGAATCCCCTTAATAGAGAACGAAGACGTTCATTTCACAGTTAGAGATAAAAGGCTTAGAATGAAAATGTCTGGTTGATGTAAGACCAAGACTAAAACTAACTCACATGACACTGTAGTCAGGCAGGCAAGCAGCAAGGAAAAAGGAAATTGGCCACTATAGGACGCATTCACAGTCTTTGGCAGAGGAAAAAGGTTAAGGAATAAATAGGTGGGCTCCTGAAAGAAGGAGGGGGTTGAGGGAATGGTTGAAGTAAAAGGGGACTGGGGTGGCAGAAGTAACTGACACCGAGTTCACAGCTTCCATCCAGGGCCAGGGCAGTGAATAAGGCTTGTTTTGAGTCCCAGCCCTGTCTTAGCTGTTCTAAATAATAGCAACAGCAAGATGAATCTGAAATGAATTTGAATCTGAAAAGCATAATTCCTATGCCTTGTATGTGGGGAATCAGAACCCTTTGTTGAACAGATAAATGCCTTGTACTTAAGAGCAGAGTGAGTTAGTGGTACATAGTTGTAATTCTGTCTCTATTTCCGAAATAGCCTCATGACATTAGCCTGATTGGTTAGCATGACATTTGCCTAAAAGCGTCTAAGGGGTTTTACTTAGGTTTCTGCAGACCCTTTTCTACAATCCAGCATCTGTTCACCCACCTACCTTTCCTCCTACTTTAATGGGCATAGTACCTCTCCCAATGTCTAATGATTCACCCTGGAATCTTAGATGTGACTAAGTAAAACTCATCAGTCAATTGTAAATATTTCCAAAATAGTAAAAGTGCTTAAGTACAAACCAGGACTGATCTAAATCCAACACACAAATTAACTCATTTAATCCCCTCGATAACTTTACAACAAGGTAGGTAACATTATTATCCACAATTGCATTTTACAGATGCGAAAGTCAAGGCACAGAGAGATTGACGAATTTGCCAGAGCTCACACAGGAAGTGGCACAGCTGGGATGTGAGTTGAGCATACACATTTCAGAGTCTTGCTCCTAGCCCCTGTGTCAAGCTACAACCGTGCTGCTCAGGCAGCTGGAAATCACTTGGATAGCTTCTTATAAAAGACCAGGAGGATTCATTCAATCACCCCGATTGCAAACCAATGACAGAACGTAAACAGAGGAATTGTTTGTGCTGTCTTAATAATCACCACCTCACAGATCTGAGCAAAACCTTTCCCTCAACAAAACGAAAAAACCGGGTTTGATATAAATATTTTACCAGGTAGAGACCAAAAGGCCACTGGGAAACTTACCCACAGTTTCATTCTTGCTTAAAACAGTTTCCTCACTAGGTAGAAATATTTTCAATAAATCACTGATTCTACATTCAATCTGCTCACTTCCTATGCAGAGAAGAATTAAGCTAATATCTACTATAAGCAAGATAAAATGATCTCAAATACCATCTTCTGGTTAAAAAGTGTAGAAATTCTCTCCGGAAGCCTAGATTTTGCTGTACATGCTAAACAATAGGAGGTCACCAGGAATCATGTGAAGACAATGGGATTCAATTTATTTAGCACCAAACAACTGTAGCACTGCTTATATTTTGCTAGATGATTACTGTTGAGCAATCCACCTCCCCTTATGAATTAAAGAAACTTTATGTGACTTCCTGTCTAAATGGATTAATGGTTTACTACCGGTTACTAGCTGAGGTGGTACTTAAGTTTCCTCAGGGCTAATGACTGGGCAGTGCCCACAGTTTTATTCCACACCAATCACTGCTCAATCATCTCTTTCAAGGAAGAGTCTAACCAATAAGAAGAAGCCTACGATTCTGGGCTGAAAGCTAATTGCCCCATATATGCCTGGGTGATGTTGAAACAGGTAACACTTCCTGAGAAGAAGACTCCTTCTTCTGGTGGTAAGTTAAACATTTCTGGGTAGGGTAAAAATCACACTTAATATTATGTCATAAAGTGGATTCTGAGGAGTGGCGTAAAGGCAAAGGATGTCGAGGACTATGATGAGAAGTGGTATATTCTATAAAAACTAAAGAGATGACAGTTTCACTTATAATTTCCCCCATAAAAGGTTATTTGCAAGTTGAAGTTAAGATTTTTTTTTTTTTTTTAGTTCAAAGAAATAGCCTAAGAACTTCAGGAGAGAGGCAAGTTTTTGTTTGTATTTGTTTTTCTAAAAAGCCAAAATTTAAGGTATCAATAAAGAAATATTATTCTAGTTAAAGAATGTTCTAAGGTGGGCTCATGGATTGTAAAGTGATTATGTAGTCTATTTATCTCATGGTCAAATACAAGCTTCTCAATGAATTTGAGACTATTTCATTAAAGGGAATCAATAGGGCATGATTATTTTACCTAAATATAGCATACAACTTTATTAAGGACTGAGGTTTATTTCCTTACCCTGAATACTCATATTTTTTTAAAGAGTCCATGATAGCATTTGTAAAACATACAAATGTATGAGCAAATAAAAGGCTAGTAAAAGATCCAAGAATTTACAGAGCTATCTTCCTCACAGGATATATTGTGATAAACTAATAGCATGTATTTCTTAGAAGTTTTAAAAATATTTTAAAACTTTTATAATCATCATATAATAAAATCATTACATAATATGTATTCATATCAGTAATAAAATACTTTGCAGTTTCAACATTTAGTAACATCAATGAACTGTGTTTCAGACAGAACTGAGAATATTCTCATCAGTTCTTACTGTACTCGGTTGGTAGAGTTATATCTTTTCTAAAATCGTATTAAATCCAACTGCACTGAGTCTAAGCAAATACTACAAACACAGATAACAGTTTAATGACTGCACTGAAAATTCTGTTTGCTGAAGCAGTTCCCCAGTTATTTATTATGGGATTTAATTGCTCAGGTGACTAAAATTCCTGGACAGGTAGTTTTTAATGAAACGAATTTAAAATTGTATGTCTTGTGATATAAAACTGCTACCTCATAGCCCCATTCCTACTTAAGTGTATTTATATTTCTTGAAACAAGTTTACTTTTCTTTTTCAATGGCAGCTTTGAAGAACATCCTGAAGATTGTATAGCAGACAATGCATCAAGAATCTATTTATTGAGTCCTTCTAAAACAAAAGCGAGGAGCTCCCTAATGTAAACACCTAGGGTTTATTTTGAGGAGGAAAGACATAGATTTAAAAAAAAAAAAAAGCAACCATAAAGTAGACAGCTTGGTCCAAAAAAAAAAAAAAATCCACTTTGGAAGATGTCTCTGAACAACTCTTCCAATGTATTTCTGGATTCAGTGCCCAGTAATAGCAATCGCTTTCAAGTTAATGTCATAAACGAGAGCCATGAAAGCAGTGCAGCTGTGGATAACAATGCCGACCCTCCACATTATGAGGAAACCTCTTTTGGGGATGAAACCCAGAACAGATTCAGAATCAGCTTTAGGCCTGGGAATCAGGAGTGTTATGACAGTTTCCTCCAAAATGGAGAAAACGCTAAAACAGATGCCAGTTTTCATGCTTACGATTCTCACACAAACACATACTACCTACAAACCTTTGGCCACAACACCGTGGATGCCGTTCCCAAGATTGAGTACTATCGCAACACGGGTAGCGTCAGCGGGCCCAAGGTCAACCGACCCAGCCTGCTGGAGATTCACGAGCAACTTGCAAAGGTAAGTTTCAGGGCACGGGCAAGTATCTTCCCTTACTCCTTCAGGCGATCTCCTGCTCTTTAATAATGCTCTGAATGTCACAGTGTCTGGTGGAGAGGTCTATTCCGAACCACCCTTCTTCCTGACATGACTGTCCCTAGTTCCCGATAACCAGAAAATACACAGAAGTGTCCCACGAATGTTCACTGACTGAGCACAGAGAACGAAAGAATTAGTTCTGAAAGTTAGGCAATGTGTTGTATCTTGTTTACAGTTATCATCTACTCAATGCACACTTGGTTAAACATGTCAAGCTAAATCCGAAGCTGGTTTCACCTTAGTTTTAATGCCTCCACAACAGTTGTAAAAAAAGAAAAAATCACGGGCGCTTGCTGTAGTTAATACTGTGGTTCCAGCCTTTAGAGCATGTGGGTATTTTATATTCTTTAAAGAGAGAGCAAAGATTTATAAGATTCAGCATTTTATCCCTTCTTCAAAACTTTGCCTGAGGCTCCTGAATGCACTTAAGCATGTAAAAGTAACTAAATTAAATTTAAGTACAGAAGCAACAGACATGGCTAAACTTTTCATTATTTCAGGAATATAGCCTGGGTTCCCAAATCTGCTAGAAGCATGAGGCAGCACTTTTTCTAATCTTGTAGCAAATCAGTTATAAACTCAGTAGATTTTTTCTTCTATACTTTGCTCTAAAATAGGTTGAAGCACTTTATCTTCTTGCTCTTCTGGAACACAGTTTGGAATGAATATCATTCTTTATGGGTATAACTACTTGCTAAAAAGAATAATTAGCTGTCACATACCCAAATGTAGTTTACTTTTGCTCAGGTTTTGAGGTAAAAGAAAAAATTGACTGAAACAATTCCTTTCATATTCATTTATTCAACAATTTTTTTTTTTTAATCAAATGATTATCCACTCTGGGGAGTCTAGGAATATTGCTCTCAAGAAAGATGCTAGTAAAGGTGAAAATTCCCTTTAGTTTCTGTTCATTCTTCTTTCCACAAGGATACCCATCTCTAAAACTTACTCCCCTGATTACCCAAGGTCCCTGACTCTGCATCCTACCACCAGAGACTGAGAGACTTCCTGAGGGGAGCCCATGCTGTGAACTCTAGCCTTATCTCTTCTCCCCACCAAGCCTTACTTGTCCCATGTACCATATTGGCAACACTGGGCTGAATGGCTGGTTTCTTTACAGATATAAGATTTAGACTTTATCTGGGATATTTGGCATCTTCATCAAAAGAAGTTAGCAATGTGAGAAAAAAATAGCAGCCCCCATTAAGAATTTTGAGAAGAGGGTTGATTTGAAGCTCCTGAAATCAGACTGCGGTGTCACTTTGCATTGTGTAGAAAAGAGGAAAGAAGAGAGAAAGAGGAGAAGGAAAAGAGGGAGAAGTGTGTTGCGAGAAGAGAGCACAAGGAGTTTTCAAGATATGGGAAAGGCAGAAAAAGAAATTTAGGGCATTATAAAGAGGTTTCAATTTATTCTGAAGAAGGAAAATGAGCCAAAGTTCTTTTTAAAAAGACCTGAAATTTTCTCCCACCATAATCAACCTCATTACACATGATAATTTTTAAAGCTGCATCCCTCATAAAATTGCCATCAAAATTTAAATATTCTCACTCACATTCCTCCCCCAATTTACAACAAAACAAAATAAAACTCCAATTCCATTAAAAAGGAAATGGAGCAAACTCACATTGTTCTTTGGACTAGTGTTGAGAGAAACGTAGCTTATTTACAATTCCCAAAGCCACAGTTTATGTCAATCTTTACATTAGGGGAGGAAAAACTCTCAGGGAACAATGGTCGGGTTGGTTGTTCAAAAGCCATCTGAATGACCGTGGTAGAAATGCAATAGCTGCAATTGACAGATTGCACAGCTGTTTGCAATATCATATTCTTTTTGAAAAGATAAAATGAGACAAAGGACTGCACTTTGACTTCAAGCACTTTTTTCTCTGCTACAAAGGAATAGCAAATTAAATAGTTTAAAAATAAGGTTTAGGCCCTGGGTGCTTGGGTGGCACAGTCCATTAAGCTTCCGACTCGGTTTAGGCTCAGGTGCTGATCTCAGGATCGTAAGACTGAGCCCTGTGTTGGGCTCTGCACTTAGCGCAGAATCTGCTTGAGATTCTCTCTCCCTCTCCCTCTGCCCCTCCTGCTCGTATTCTCTCTCTAAAATAAATAAATAAATCTTAAAAAAAAAAAAAATTAGGTTTAGGCCCAATGCCCTGAATAATCATTCTGAATGAATGAGTGTAGTAATAAGTCACTCTTTCTATGAATTTGACCCTTACTTACCAAGATACCTCATCTTGATTAAATGGTACTGAGATATCCACATAGCTAAATTGGGAGCAGAATTCAAATACAACCATGGAATCCACATTCTAGTGTTTCTAAAACTGTAGGGCCCAGTTCACCTCTCCACATGTTCTACTTCTGTGCTATCCTTCGGTATCAGACATGAACAATCCAGGCCTTCTTCAATTCATCTCTTTCTTCCTTGTTAGTGAATTTGATTCTATTTTCCCCTGCTTAGAAGCATAAAAGATGAAGATCTATAGTGGAATGTAGCTAGGCTGCTCCCTCCTCTGGCCTTTGACATTTTTATGGTGGTCCCTCAAACTACAACTAGGAACAATCAATAGAGCAAACATTGTATAATAATACTCAGACACATCATAGATTTTGTATGTAAAAAATTATAAATGATAATGCTTACTTAAACAATTTAAAAGTGGGAAGCAATTGACATAGTACGAGTGACATTTTTTTTGTACCCATGATTCTAATGCTTTAAAAAGCCATCTAGGAATGGTACATTCATACTACATGACAGAACATATTTAGACAGAACCTATTTGTATTTTGTGCAAATCCCTGTTATAACTTCCAAGTCAGAAAAAAAAATGACATGAAAAGGTTTTCCTAATAGTTGAAATGAAAAATAGGTTTGAAAGACATTATTTCAAGTCTCTACCTTAACTGAAACTCTAGGAGTGATACTTATTGACAAAATTTGTAATCCCGATGATTTGAGATCATCGTTGAAGAAATCTTCTCATTTTCTACGTAGTAAAGAGCTAAATGCCTATACGGGTGGCTATGAATCATGGATTTCCAAAAACTTTAGTCAAAAGCAGGAAAATAATGACTCCACCCTTTACTTTCTCTGCAATATTATACAAGCTACTTAACTTCAACTGCTGTTGTAGGATGTTTGTAAATACTAGAGTTTATATGCATGTAAAGTCTAGTACGTTGCCTACAATGGTTAGAAACCCAGTAAATGGTTGTTGATGATGATGATGGTAATTTTTATATTAGCTGATTTTTATTTAAAAAGCAAAATATACACTGATAAATTATTTAACAACTACTAAAAAATGTATGATGAAATGTCTCTTATCTAATATAGATCTTCCATTATTCTCTGCAGGACTGTCATTACTGTCAATTTCTTATAAATCCTCCCAGAAATTTTCTATGCCTATACAAACATACAAATATATCTATAAGTATCTATATTCCTATCTAATTTTCTGTCTGTCGTTTTTTACAAACACATATTGAAACATACTTTACACATTGTCCTGCAATCCACTGTTTTCACTAAATAATATACATTGGAGTTCTTTCCATATCAAAACATGTATAATGATTGTTGGACATCTGACAAAGATTAATCTGGTATTTTTACTTTGTAAAAATAATTCTACTTGTAGTGTCCAGAATAATCCTTTGGCCACCTTTTTATACACAGTTCCTAACTACAGGGTTAACCAAAATGAAACTCCTTTTCAGCCTTACTAACCACATTGTTGTTAGCATTTCAGAAAAATATAATTATATAGAAATCAGGAAAATATACAGCCTTTCTATCAAAGTCAGTATTCTCATGTCATTGAAATAAACTGTCTATGAAGAGTATAAAATGCTATAAAAATTAAGATAGAAATATTATTTTTAAGGAAACCAACCATTTACAAACTCTTCCAAAACAAAGACAATGGAATGACTTCACATTGGGGCCAATAGGCTATTATTGACAAAAAGTAATTTGTGAGTAAAAAGCATTAGGAAAAGTAATTTGTGAATAAAAACCAATACACACACTCTGGTGTAAAAACAAACTTTTTATTCAGAGTTTTTTATGTATCAGACGGGGTGCTCACACTTGGCAAATTCTTGTTCAAACCTTAGAACAACCCTTCAGGGTAGGTACTGTTATTACTGCTATCTTATAGATAGCAAAGTTTTCATAAAATCCTATGGATCCTTTAGAAGAGAAAACAAAAACTTAAGTCAATACACTTCCAAGGTCAAGAAGCCAAGGTCATGTGTCTAATAAGTAGAACCCATGTCTGCATGACTCCAGAGTCCATGTTCTTTATCAGTACTTTCCATCCCCATAGCACTTTGCCTCAGCTCACTTGACAGCTACAGGAAATAGTGGAATTCAGGCTCAAAGAAGAAATTGCATTTCAGTCCTGATGGGCAGAACAGGAGATTCTGATTCCTTTCTTGGGGACTGTGCCAAAAGATCACATTGCTTCTCCTACAGAATTAATTGTAGGTCTCTTTTCATTGTCATCATCAAAAGCATTTATTAGCCTTTTATTTATAAGTGCTGCTGTATAAAGTGAGTTAAAGAGATTTGATTTCTACTCTCCAGAATTTTATTTTATATGTCAAATGACATTGTTATGGGTAGAAATAAAAGACATGTAGTCAAATATACAAACATTAAACCATATAAGCCAATGTATAAATGCTTATATTCTGTAAAAAGACAAACAAAAGTATACAAATGCATTCTCTGGAAAATAATATTTTCTAAAGTGTTTCAAAGTTCAAATTTGGAACTTCAGCATTCAAATTGGGGGTATCCAAAATTAGAAATATCACCAAGCCAAATAAAATAGACATGAAAATTGAGGCAATAAATGCCTTGAGGTAAGGACAACGGCCACCCGTAAAATATTTGTTGGAGTGAAAATCTGCAACTAAAGACTCATTCTAATATTTGCTAGAAGTTTTAGTTGTAGTCTTTAGTATTCAGTAATAGATGGTGAGTAAAGAAGGAGTTCCCTTGAAGTATATGTGGAAAATATTAAGAATCTTTTGGTTTTGGGCGCCTGGGTGGCTCAGTTGGTTAAGCGACTGCCTTCGGCCCAGGTCATGATCCTGGAGTCCCGGGATCGAGTCCCGCATCGGGCTTACCTGCTCAGCGGGGAGTCTGCTTCTCCCTCTCCTGCTCCCCCCTCTTGTGCTCTTTCTCTCTCTCACTCTCTCTCAAATAAATAAATAAAATCTTTAAAAAAAAAAAAAAAAGAATCTTTTGGTTTTATCTTCTTATGCTGTTTATTACACACATAGCCACCTTTGGCCTAAGTTATTAAAAATATAAGTCAATTTGCATGTGAGCTATGTGTTTTCAGATACAGTAAAAATACTGTGATCATAAATTGTGACCATTGGTAGTAATTTAGAAGCATGGTTTATAGTAACTGTTAAAACAAAACAAAAAAAAACCCCTCATTTTCATAATTTAAAATACTCCCCTTTATCGCAAAGGGCTAGTAATGTACAACCATAATAACGTTGATCAATAAGATATAGAAATGTGATTAGACTCAGACTTTTCATTCTGAAATGAACCTTAGGAATTATCTGATCCTTAATGGGATTGGTTTTAAAAAAAAAAAAATCCCAGGATTGTAAGACGTTTAAGTAGAATAATATTGGCCATATGTTAATAACTGTTGAAGTTGAGTGATAGGCACAGGAGATCTATTTATTCTCCCTACTACTGCATATATTTAAATATTTCAATAATAAAAGAAAGTTTAAAACAATTGGGAGGGAATCATGCAGTCCTAAATATTTATGGAGCTATTTCTCAATAATGGCCTAAGATTTCTATCATCCTGAGATTAAAGGGTGAAACCTAAAAACATGTATAGCAGCAAATATTATCTAGTTAGAATTTAAAGAATAAACATACTTATTTCTTTCTTCTTTGATGACAGCTAGAAAGGTATTTGTCATTTTTCTGGGGTCTGAAAAATCACACATTTTATATTAAGTAAAATAATTTATGTGATTGAAGTTTCACTAGTTTATCAATATTGGAGGGGAGAAATGGCCTTTCTTTCTTTTTCTTTCTTTCTTTCTTTCTTTCTTTCTTTCTTTCTTTCTTTCTTT